>NW_022195496.1:0-176468 GCF_008641045.1 Pistacia vera
CATTATTGTGTTCTTATGTTCAACTAATTAATTATTTAACATATATTTTGCTAATAATGTTTGATTAATTTAAAATTAAAATAATATAACCAAGATTCCAATAATGTACTAGTTCATGAATAAAATATATAGCCCCATGAGGCCCATGACCAATTATAGAGAGTTGAGAACTTCAGTCAAAAGCTTTATTTAGTACTAGGTAATTGCTTAGGACCAATATACCTTAATTAAAGGGTTTCACAAATATTTTATAATATATGAAATTAATTTTTTTTTTTATATATATGAATTTATCTTTTCATGGTATATTTTAAGCCCACTTGATTACCCCTTTAGATTTAATTAAATTTTTCTCCTCATCATTAAATAAATATGCAACAAACAATAAGATCTTTGACAAATTAATTTTCCCTTCTATTTTCTCGCTTTCCAAACACTCTTACTCCTAAAGAAACTCTACAGGATTATTAAAGATTCATCGATTTTCAGTAGTCAATAGGAAAGAAAAAACCTTGAACGAAAAACTAACGCCTTATAAATTGGTAAATTTCCAAAAAACTTGGGGTGCGTTTGGTTCATTATTTTGGATAGGATTATAGGAATGATTTTGGGTAATTGGATAGGGGAGTATTATGAGGTAAAATTTAAAAATTTATAAAAAAAGACCCCAATGTTTGCTAATTTAATTAAACACCCCAATATGTAAAATGACAAAAATACCCCCACCACCCGCAGTGCTAGATTCTGGCCACCACCGCCGGAATCTGACCAAAAAATTGTGTTACAACACAGACCGGTCGGATCTGTGTCATAACGCATGATCTGACTTTTTCCGACCAAATCCACCACAGATCTGCCCGGAAAAGGCCAGATCTACGGCCAAATGTGGTCGTCAACGGCCGCAAAGGTCTATTGCTAACAGCCAAAGATATGGCCGTCGTTTTCGGTCAACAAAGGCCATTTCTTTGGTCGTCGCTGACGGCCAGATAGGTGAATAACGGCAAGTTCCGGGCTTGGTGTAAGCCGTTGTGACAGATTCCGACTACCACCAATGGTGGTTGCCGGAATCTGGCAAATATGGGTGGGTGGGGGTGTTTTTGCTAATTTTTAAACTTTTTTGGGTATATTTAATAAAATTAATAAATTTAAGGGGTCTAAAAGTAATTAAAAAATACACTAATATTTCTGAAATAATGTGCCAAATAATATTTGGGGAATAAGATTGAGAATATGGATAGAAATATTGAATCAAACGCACATTTAGGCATTTTTCTTTATATACAACGGCGGAACATAGAGGAATAAAAAAGTGTTTTATATTTACCTTTAACTTCTCATTTATCAACCGTTAGATTATTTCAAATCAAAGGCTGAAAATCTAAGTCACCATTTTAAGTAAAAAAAAATATATATATATATATATATATATATAGATCTTTTACTTTAATTTGTGACTTAAATTGAGGTATGAGTTTTCGGCCGTTGATAGTTTGCAGTTGAATGGATATAAAATTGAGATATCTTATTTAAATATAAAATTTCTTTAGGTACCTTACCAAAAATCCGTTGGATGATAGTCCAATGAACCTTTATCATATTTTCGATAAAATGGTAACATAACTTTAGTATTATATTTATAGTAATATCTGATTATAATCTATGGATAAAAGTATTTTCAAGATCTGCATTTGAAAATAACATATAAACATATTTTATTGTATACATTTTATCGTAATTGAGCAGATACATATACATTCATAAGAATATACGATCAAAAGAATTTTTATGAAAAATGCTGTGAACACTGACATTTTGTACCGAATTTTTACATTAAACGATGCGTCCATTGAATCAGACGAGCCACGTATCATATTAACAAATAGTCTATGAATGAACGACTGTCCATCAAATATGGACGATTGTCCATTGTTATTGGACAGTCGTTCATTTGAAATGGACTCCCGTCCATATTATATGGATGGCCGTTCACCTAGAAGACGTCCGTTCATAGTTTAAACCGAAAAAATTTGGCCTAAATTATTTATGGACCGTCCATAGTTCCATCTTTTAATATTGAAAATTTTTAATTTTTAAATTTATTTAATGAATCCTAATTGAGTTAGTGCTTTATTCTTATAACACTTGTCCAATTATTTTAAATATAGACAAAAATTTAATGAAGATATCGACATTTACTTATTGGATTGCGACCAAATGTTGTAAATTTTTTTAAATCAAACAATGGATGGACACCTGTCCATTGAATTAAATTTTTTAAATCAAACAATGGAGATGGACGCTTGTCCATTGAATTAAATTTTTTTATTTTAAGTAATGGACGGGGCGTCCATTCTAGATGAACGCCCATCCATAATATATAACGGGAGTCTATTGTTATTTTGTCATGGACGAGCATCCACTATAAGTGAACGGCCGTCCAATAATCACGGATGCCCGTCCAATAATCACGGACGCCCATTATTTGCTTTTAAAATTTTTTGGATTAGCGTCCATCTTATATAAAAAAATTATTTGCAGATACATATACATTCGAAAGAATATACGATCACAAGAATTTTTATATGGCTGTGACAGAGAATTTTAGACAAATAAAAGATTAGGGCTAAATCGGACACTATAAATTTATAAAAAAAAAAACTGCCTAACAACCCTCGACAACGAACTTACAATCCCCAACTGCACCATCCAATCTCTCCCTTCCACGTTTCAACCTTTCCCGCCAAAACCAACCGTCTTCCCAGCGTAACAAAATCAGAACAATCACGAAGCGAAAATCAAAAACGAAAACAAATTGGGTATTCTAGGACAATGCTGGCGGTAGAGAGTGATGTTGTGAATCTGGACCTCCTGGAGATACTCTTTGAGTTCCAGAACCAAGCATCAATTTCCTCCCGTGCCGTTCGAGTTTCGATACATCATATCCTAATTTTCTAAGAATAAGTTTGCTATCAATCTTTTCTGCTAAGGCCGCTGGGATAACAGCAGAAACTTGTGCCTCTGAGATCACTACAAGCACCAGAAACATAACTAAGGAAACTGAAAACACTTTAGTTTTTGATAAATTCGCCATAGATGGTACCTTAAAAGACTTAAAAAGCTTAGTAATTTCGCAAAGTAGTAGCATAAAGAAGATGAAGAAACCTCCTTATATAGCTAGAATAACAGCATCGAAATGACGTTGTTTTGTAGGAGGCGATGAATGTAGGACAAGAAATATTGGATCGTCGCATAAGCAGATAAACTTTGATACTTGTCTTCTCTGATTAGAAACAAAACGAATCTGCTTTAATGGGTCAATCTCCATTAAAACCTTAAAATCACATCGCACTTGGCACTACATCCATTTCAGAGAGAGTTATACAATTTCCATCCTCTCTTTGTCTGCGCTAACAGCCAAAGGAGTGTTTTTTAAGTTTTGAAATCTGGTCACCCTTTGTTCTCTAGTGTCCATCATACAATTAAAATTTAAAACCACACATAAAGACATAATCTCACATAAGCCAAAGGAGTTTTTTCAGCTATTGGATATCTGATGTATATATTTCCAATTCATACGTGATTTTGAGAATTGTCCTGTATAGCTTGGATTTTGGAAAGTTTAAAATTTTATGTTAATTAATGCTTTACTCCCTTTGGCTGATTTTTGGCCTTTTGTGGTGGACACTTCTGTTTGTTTCACACTCTCAACAACCAAAAATTGTATACATTTTTTTATATAGAGTAATAGTAGAAACCACATGTGAACATGATAGAGATTGATTTTATGGGAAGAAAGTGGTCAAACAATCTATCATTTCGTTGAAATTTATAAGAATTATTGTTGAATGTGTAAATTAATAATTTCTAAATCATGATGATCATATCTTATCCATTGACAATTGACATTCAAATGAGATAAGTCACAGGACATTATGGGATAATCGAGCGCCTTCGATTTTTTTTTTTTTTTTATAAGTCAATAAATTAATCATTGCATGACATTAATTCTTGCACTCAAATGGGATTTAAATTCTGATCGAGTGCTCTAAAATGTTCATAGAGTACTGTATTGGATTTGGTTTGATTTGATGATGAAATCTGCGCAGAAAATGATGATCAAGATGAAAATAATTAGCAGCGGAAAAGCAAAGCCTTCAACATGCATAAATTTATTTATTTATTTATTTGGTCCAGATTCATGCATTCGGCATTCCCACTTCAGTTTCTGGATAAATCTTTGCATGTGGGTTGAAGGTGATTCAATTTTCTGACGTGTTTCTCAGCCTTATCGTTGACTGATGTAAATAGTTAAGTTTAAATATCGTTGACATGCTCTTTAAATGGAAGAAATTTGCATAATGCAGTCGTGTACAAACCTCTCATCGACAGATCGACCGACAATCAATGGTGTGGTGTCCTGCCCCACACTTCCTTTTTACATATGCATCAGCATCACCGTCGTATCAAAAATGAGGGTACACCCCTTTAAACTTCTCCACGTATCCTTGTTTTCTAATTAGTCTTCTAATCGCCGCGAGGATCTATCCAACGGTGTGTCTGTGTCGGTATGATAACCGTTTAAAAAGATTTTCAAATGCAATAAACTGACAAAAGATTCAACCAATGTTTTTCAAACGGCTAATGTAAACTGAAAAATTTATCAAAAACTAATTATTAATTATCACGTTAGGTTTGTGAAATTTGTTTGTTAGTATAATATTACTCGTTAATAATATCATCAGACATGTTGTGATGGTTATCATTTTTGACAATCATTGTTGACAGTAACGACTAATTTTCAATTTTAAAAGTTAGGTTAATTGTGAAAGTATTTTTTATAATTGATAAATACTATGTTTATAACTGAGTCATACAATCAGACATACAATCTCACAAAAAATTTATAAAATTCATGTAAAATGACTATTCTATCATTAGTTTTTTGTCTAGTTATATGACTCAGTTGTAAGTATAATATTATTCTTATATAAATACATAATTAGCTTTTGATATTTTTAAAAATCATCCTATTCTATTTTTTAAAACCTTTATAAAATGACTTCTCAAATAAATTTATCAAACATGTCCAGTTACTTGCTAGATTATAACGACCAACCCGAAACTAGACCTTCACACAAAATGCTCCATGTATTAGCAAAAATTATAATTTTACTTACGCAATTAGATTTGTATATACTTACAATTTTACTACATCCATCTGATTAAACTTGAAAGGGAAAGAATTCTGATTAATGATCATCATATCAACTATTATTTTATTTTTTTTAGTAAAAAAAAAATTATTATACATTTCTAACTCAATGATTAAGTGTTTGGTTAACGTAATGCATGAATTTATGATATACAAACCTTCACGATTAAAATTAATCTCTATGCAGACGCCGAAATGGCCTGGGAAGTACCTAACATATGGATGCGCCAGAGGAATACCTGTGCCCCGACACCGGCGACGTCGAGACATTAAATCACTACACCAACGTTCGAACGAAATCAAAATTCTAACGACAAACAGTATTCCTCCAATGCATTTTGCTTGCACCCAAGGAACGACAGTATACCAACACCTTGTATGTCGAGGTATGAAATTTACGACAATGTTATTGTGATGTTGTCGTATTGTGCACATACGATGACAACATTTTCCAGCGTCCGCGTATAAGATTTTTCCAATGAATATAGTTTGATAAAATATATGAATAATTTTTATATGCAAACCTCTATATTATTTTCAAAATTCATTTCTTAAATCTTGAAAACAAGAAAAGTTAATAGTGATTGGTGATACAAGATTTTGCATCAATTAGAGTGATCCGATCGACTTTAACGGGATCGGAACTGATGTGTACGTGATTACAGGTAACCAGCAGTGAGTAAATAATAATTGCAGTAAAGTAAATAGCAAAGAGATTTTTAAAGTGGTTCGGCGAGTTGAACTCTTGAGCTTACGTCCACTGTTATTTTATTCGCTGTGAGAGCTTACAATGACAATCCTAGAAATGTTTTCTAACCATTTTCTCATCATTAAAGGGGGTTTATATACAGAGTTTGTACAAAGGAAAGAGCGAAAATAAAGAGATTACAATTAAGTTTGAAATGCAACTCCGATATTCTCGCTATTGGGCGTTGTGATTGCGTAAAGATTGTTGTCGATCTAATCCTTCCCGAGATATCCGGGATCTGAAGTTATCTGCAAATTGGTTGAAAGACTGCAAGGATTGGTCGCGACTAACTTGTGCTAGGTCAAGCTACAACTCGACGAGCTTATGCTGGGTCGGACAGTTAATTGAGTTGGACTGATTCTAGATCGAGCTATTACCTCGCAACTCTCCGAGCTTGATGGAAAAATCACACACAACATCTACCCCCCAGTGTTTGATGCTCGTTTTTTAGCTTCAAAGACTATTGCTCGATTTGATATCAAGCTCGGCATTATCGGTAGGGCATTGGATGAAGAATTGGTCGAGCTTCGAGAGTCGGACTCATGCTCAGTCGACGTACTCAACACTTGGACCTTTTCTCTTCTGTGACACTCTTGACAAATTCAGAATTTGAAAAGAAAGGATAGTTGTGTAAATTTCACCCGGTCATGTCGCATTAAATGCGGCAGCCTTTGGTAGTTACTTTTCGTCGCGCATGGGCGACTATAGCCGTCCATTTACAGAGTTGAGGCGTCGATTATGATTGTGGCAGTCTGACAGTTTACCGTCCCTCGCGGATGGTTGACACATGGCCATGTCCAATGGCCGAGGTTGCTCGACGAATGGAGGGTCAAGATTCATTGTAGATTGACGACTATGATCAAGCTCTACCCCAACCTTTCATCTCCCATGCAAACCACTATAAAAGCGGGTGAACTTGTCAGAAAGCTTACTCATCTTGCAAAAACTCTCAAACGTTCTTGTTCGTTCTGTCGTTGCTTCCTCGTCTTCACGGTGGTTTTCTGGCGAGTTCATCCTCTTCTCTTGTTCAGATAAGGTTTCTTTTCCCCTTCTTTACTTGTTTTCTTGATTTTCGAGGCTGGGGATGGCCATTATCGTGGCCACATTGATTCTTTTAGGCCATTGCTAGGGTTTTTAAATATGTCTCCGGCGGTCCCGGGTTTAAGAAGGGTTTATCATGGTAGCCGTCGGAATCCTTGATAAGTCGCGTGCGTCTGTTGTCTAGCGTGAGCTATCTAGGGTGCCTAAACTGAAAGCAAAGTGTGGATAAGTCGTCGAGGTTTTCGAGCTCTAACACATGTTCGCTTTTGTTTCAGGTACCTAGAGGCGAGCTATAGTCATGTGATAATCCGAGGATTATGCTATTTTATTTAGGCTTTTTGGCCGGATTTTAGATACTTCTTAGTTCGTTTATGCCTGAATTGCTACTTAATTCTATATATTTTATGTTTCAGGCCGAAACGTGCATTTTTAGAAAATAATGAGCGAATTGGAGTTTCTAGACCCAGAAGTAAGCGAATCTCAGAATTTGGGAAAGTTCTGAAGCAGAGTTGAAGCACTATGAAGTTTGTTCTCATGGGAAAGCATCGAAGATCGAAGATTAAAGTAAGGAAGCAAGCGGAGGGCAATTCTATAAATTCAGAATTTTCCAGGAAGGTTTGTCACGGCGAAGTTTATTCTTCGCTATGGCGAAAGAAGCTAGGCGCGAGATTTACTTTAGTTCGTTGCCACGGCGAAATCCTTTCTTCGCCACGGCAAAGTCTGCGGAATGTTGTTTTCTCCAAAACGCACAGTTTTATTTGAGAAAAAGTTTTAGGTTTTTTGAGGAACTATATAAGAAAAACCTTGCCATTTTGGTCGACGTTCGTCTAGCGTCGTCTTGTTTTCGTTTGGTTTAGAGTAGCTTTTACATTTGGAGAGAAGATTTGAGCTTTAATCTTGTGGATTCTTCAACTAGGGGAGATCTCTACTCTTTTCTCTTTATTTCAATATGTTGACTACTATATTTATTGTTTTTCTTGCTGTTTGTGTTAATTTAGTTATGAACTAACCCATTTTGGGTTAGGTTTTGATGTAATTCGGATTTCTATGGATTAATCAATTGATTATTGTTGCTTTTATATTCTATTGCATAGATTGTGTGATTATTCCGATTGTTTATTGATTTTACTTGTTGAACATGATGAGATTGAGAAATGAATCATGTTGAGCTTCTTGGATAATCACCATTGTTATTTTGAATGCTAGAGATAGATTTGAGAAACAATGAAATCAATCTAGGATTCCATTAGCCTAATGAACTTGGATTTGTTAATCTTCAATTTTTTGGGTGCGGAAGATTAATAGGGAAAAGTAGGAATTCATAGCCTGAGAAGGTATGTTTTACAACTTAGGGAATTCGGTTTACAATCTGTGCATATGAGTGTAAAAGTAGCATAATCCACAGAATTAATCTATAGAGTCCGAATGAAGTCAAACCCTAACCGTTTGCTTACATTGATATTACTCTTGTGTTAAATCTTGCTTTCATAATTTAGTTGTTTTTACACTTAGTAATTTTGCTTTCAGTTTAGTTTTATATTCTCCCATAAATCCAAACAATTTTCGGTTTCTCCAACTTGAAAACAAATAGGAAATTCAGTGTTTAGCAACCAATCCTCGTGGGAACGATACTCACTCATCACTTTATTACTTTGTGCGACTAGTGCACTTGCTATATTTGCATGTTGTAATAACAACGCATCATCATGTCTTCGTCCAGCAGCCACACAATTGATCGCATGTTCGATTGCCCTGCAGGCTCGGCAATCCTTTGGGGCATAATCCCCAAGGTTTTCGAAGAGGTCATCGCACGGAGCTTTGATCCTGACGTGACAAGCTTATCCGATCATGTTTCTGTGGAGTTGGCTCAGTTAAGGCGGTCTCTGGTTCATAGGCTACAGAAGGAACTGCAATCCTCGATTAGTGTCGAGGATCTTAGGTGCATAAGAGAGACTTATGCGCCTCAACTCAACTTGAGGGTTCCGAAGAATTTTTTTCGGAAGAATCCCCCCACAGGATGGGTGACGATCTCTGAGACTCTTTTGAGATGTGGGGTGTCTATTCCCCCTCACCATTTCATCGATATCATTTTGAGGCGATTCGACATCGTCCTTCTCCAACTTACTACAAACTCATACGTCATAATCATAGGTTTGTACATAGCGTACATCATTACCGAGTTGGGCGAGCCATCTGTTAAGAAGCTCCTCCATTTGTATAGATTAAAGAAGGGTCAAGACCAAACGTACTACCTTTCCAAAGTGAGGAAGATACGTTTCAACAGCTTGGTCAACGTTCCAAAGAAGGTCTCACACTAGAAATCTCAGTTTTTCTTTTATGAGGTTGGGGAGACCGGCGTTTTTGCTTTGGAAGCTAGTAAGACTTCAACCCCCAGTGTGTGTGAAAACCGTTTTCAAGCTCGATGGTTAAACTAACTAAACTTCTTTGCTTTGCAGTTAACGTCAAACAGAATTTTCTTCCCTTTTTATTTTTTTAATGTTTTTTTTTTTTTTTTATCTTTTTTTTTTGTTTTTTTATTTTTATTTTTTTTTTTTTTTTTCTTTTTTTTAGGTTTTTTGTTTTTTTTAGGATAATGTAAAATTCCTTACCATTCTCGAGAAAGGTAAGTGTTCGCTTGCTCGCGATTCTTCATTTTGTGTAGATATGTCGCTTATTGCTTGCTTCTCTTTTTGTAGAAATGTAGGCTGAGAAATTGAAGGGCCTTAAGAAAAAGGTAGTAACTTCCGTGGCTGCCAAGAAACCTCTAACTACTTTGGCGATGAAGCAGCCCACTAATGTTGCTGGCACGAAGCAAAGCGGGGGCAAACTTGGGGAAGGCCCAAGTGCGAAGAAACTTGCGATTGCCTCGAAGGTAGTTGGCGGGAAAGATGTCCCCAAGCCCCAAAAGGGTCTAGCAAAGAAAGCGTTCGAGCCAACTAGAGGCTTGGGAAAATAGAAAACACTCGAGCACTACGATGGCTTAGGCAAGAAAAAATTGACCAAGTCTTAAGGGGGCTCGGGAAAGTAGAAGATGGTCGAGCAACAGGTTGGCTTAGGCAAGGAAGTCGTCGAGCAGGCTAGCGGCCCAAAGAAATATGTGGCCAAAGACTTGGCCTAGAATAAGTATGTTCCCACGGGTGAAGCTACCGCTATCTTAGGAAGTAAATCCAGCTCATCTCGGCAAGAAAGTAAAAAGATGGATGAGGCAGCTCAAGCTACGATTCATGCATTAATCGATCAACTCCCTGATCATATACGCATCAGGGCCACAGCGGCCAGGAATGGCGTCACCCCGCGAACCTTTGTGGGTGTTAGGGATTCTTCTCCCACCCAAAGGCTTATCTACAATGAATACTATGCCATGTTGGAGGGCACTCATCAAGGATGGCAGTTGGTGGAGACGGTGAAAGAGGATGCCTTGGTTAGGGCCCAACAGAGAAGGAGAAAGAAGCCAAACAAGTCGAGCTTGAGCGACTTAGGGAAGAAATGACGACCTTTGGAGTCAAGGAAATGAAGTTCCTTGACAAAATTAAGTCAAACGAGGCCACGTGGGCAAAGGCTGAAGCCAAAGTGACCGAGGCTAAGAAGGGTTTGGCACAGCAGTAAAGTGCCAATAATATCAGAAAGAGGTCGACATGATGAGGATCAAAGCTCAGGGAATGGCCTATGTATACTCAGATGATTCC
The DNA here is from genome assembly GCF_008641045.1 of Pistacia vera. NCBI lineage: Eukaryota > Viridiplantae > Streptophyta > Magnoliopsida > Sapindales > Anacardiaceae > Pistacia > Pistacia vera. The sequence continues at coordinate 10,688 of NW_022195496.1, forward strand.
GAGCCTGATGGTAAGGACTAAGAGGAAGTCGAGGAAGGCGAGGAGGAGGCTGCCCTTAAGCAAGAGGTCGAGGATTCGACCCCTCTAGCTACACTAACACCCGTTGTTGCCGATCTTCCTTCGGGCGAAGCTCCAAAAGATGTGCCAGCTCCCAATCCCGAAAAGGCTGTCGTCACTCCCATGTCGAGGAACCATCTGTCCTAATCGGCGACAAGCTTCATGGTCTAGCCGATGATGATGCCCCTGCTCCTCTGCCTGCTTAAGAAGAATTTTTTGTATCTTTCTTCCTTTTTGTTTTTTTTTTTAGTTTGTAATCAGACTTATAATGAATGGAAAATATTTTTGCATGTCTCTGTCGAGCAATTTTTTTTTCTGCAGAGTCGTTTCAATCGTCCTAATCTGACTTATCATAAAAATTTGAATTTGCTCTAAGTTATGCATAGCTCGTTTCTTGAGGAACTTTCGAATATATATGAGGAAATCTTATGTGACAACTCTGACTTTGGATTAATTGTCCATCTCGAGTTTTGGTCGTCGGCTTATGGCCGATTTCCCTCGATGTGTTTTACTTGAATTTTTCCAAGTGTAACTTCGTCGATTTTGGGTATTTCACCCTTAATGAGTTGGATTTTGGCATGACTTATTTGAGATAAGCTACCTTTTTCCGAACTCTTGACTTTGAGTTTTTTAGATACGATCGCGTAGGTCACAATTTTTGATGCAATGAATGATAAATGCTAAACAACAAGTAAATAAAAATGGCGAACAAAGAAAAGTTATGAATAATACCTCTATTATTGATAGAACATTTTGGCTATAAACGACCTTACAAAAATGATCAAAAGAAAAAAAAACATGAGTAGAACTTGAGCTGTTTACTGGTAATACCTTCGCAGATGCTCGACGTTCCAAGCTCACAATATTGCTTCGCCATTGAGGCGTTCCAGGTGAAAAATTCCTACCGCGAGCTTTTCGGAGATCCTGAATGGACCTTCTCATTTAGGCCTAAATGCCCCCAAGTTCGGGTTTTAAGTCCTTTGGACACCCTTTCTGAGGACCTGGTCACCCACTTCAAAGTCCCTGTTCTTGACTTTGGTGTTAAAGTATCACCTGGCTCGCTGCTGATACGAAGCGAGCCTTAACTGAGACTTGGCCCGATACTCTTCGATTAGGTCTAGCCTTAGGCGGAGAAGGTTTTCGTTCGTTTCTTCATTAAAAATTTCCCTTCGGAACGAACTAATCCCTAATTCAACCAGGGTCATTGCTTCACACCCGTATGATAAAGAGAACGAGGTTTCTCCTGTCAAGCTTCTGGCTATCATTCTATAAGACCATAAGGCCTTGAGTAATTCTTCTATCTATCTTCCCTTCAGGGCGTCGAGATTCTTCTTAATGATGTGCTTGATGACTTTGTTTACAGCCTCTACTTGACTGTTTGCTTGAGGCCGATAAATAGCAGTGAAGCTCTTCTTAATACCAAGCCGTTTGCAAAAAGATCTGAAGTCTTCACTGTTAAACTATTTTTCGTTGTCAGTTATTATAGTGTGAGGGATTTCGAACCTACAAATGATGTTTTTGTAGATGAAATCCTTCAGCTTGTTCAACGTGATGGTGGCTAAAGGCTCGACTTCTACCCATTTGGTGAAGTAGTCCACAACAACTACAGTGAACTTAACGCCCCCCTTTCCTTGAGGCAAAGAGTCTATTATGTCGATGCCCGAGATTGCAAACTGCTAGGGGCTTGTCAAAGTAGTTAACTCTTGGGGCGAAGCTTGAGAAAAATTTGTGAACCTCTGGCATCTGTCCCATCTGCACACATAGTTTGCTTCGTCGTCAAAAACTATTGGCCAATAATAACCCTGACGAAACACTTTGTATGCTAGAGATCTGCCTCCTGCATGGTTCTTACAAATGCCCTCATGGATCTCTCTTAGAACATAGTCTGCATCCTCATGGTCAACATATCGCAATAGTGGTGAATTGAACTTACGCTTATACAACTTGTCATTGATAAACGTGTATCGAGCTGATTTTGCACAGAGTGTTCTGGCTTCATTTCTCCCTTTTAGCAATGCTCCATCCCTTAAATAGGCAATAATTGCGTCCATTCAACTGTATCTACTTTCTTGTGGAGCAAAGATGCTTGGACTTGGGAGGAACTTCACTGGTATAAAATCAGTTTTCTCTTGGCTCATTGCAGAGGCTAGGCGAGCTAGAGCATCAGCTACCGAATTCCTCTCCCTTGGGATCTGAAGAACTGTGAAGGATCTGAACTGCTCAAGCTCGAACTTTACCAACTGAAGGTAGGATGTCATTCTGTCCTCCTCTACCTGATACTCCTCAGTAATCTGGTGGACTACGAGCTAGGAGTCACTGTAAATCTTGATGGACCCTGCCCCCATTTCCTTGGCGAGGCGGATCCCCACGAGTAATGCCTCGTACTCAATTTCATTGTTGGAGGCAACGAACCTGAACCTTACTTACAGCTCTGACCGGGCTTCCTTCAGGACTTTCGAGTAAAAGCTCTGCTCCTACCTTCTTCTCATTTGAGGACCCATCTACATACAGAGTCCAGTACCATAGGTCATCGAGCTTTGGTTTCTACTGTTTGCTTTCCCTTGAGGTGCTTGCCCCTGGCGAGACTATTTCCCCTTCTAGCTGATAAGACAATTCTGATATAAAGCCGCCAAAGCCTAACCTTTGATTTTCGTTCTTGAGATGTACTTAATGTCATGCTAACTCATTTTCATCGTCTACTGAATCAATCTGACCGATGCCTTGAGCTTTTGCATTTCCTCAATGAAAATTTTGTCAGCACGTGAATGGAGTGTGCCTAGAAATAAGGCCGTAGCTTCCTGGTGACAATGACAAAGGCATAGGCGAGCTTTTCCATTTCGGGGTATCTTGTCTCTGCGTTGAACAACCTTTTGCTCACATAATACACTGGCCACTACACTCCCTCTTCTTCGCATACCAACGTTGTGTTGATGATGGACGTTGATACCGATAAATGTAACAGTAGTGGCTTGCCCTTGATGGGCTTTGATAATAAAGGAGGTTGTCCCCGATGTTTCTTTAGTTCTTGGAAGGCTCTCTTGCATTCCTCCATCCATTTGAAACCCTTTTTCCCCTTCAAGGTCTAAAAGAATGGTAAGCACATGTCTGTGGCTTGGGAAAAGAACCTACTAAATGCGGTCATGCGCCCTGTCAAGCTCTGTAATTGCCTTATACTGGTTGGATTTTTCATGTCTAAAAGAGCTTGAATCTTTTCTGGGTTGGCTTCAACACCTCGCTCATTTACAAGGAACCCCAAGAACTTTCCCAAGCTTACTCCAAAAGCACACTTTAGAGGGTTGAGTTTCATTCTATATTTTCTGAGGATGTCAAACATTTCCCCTAAGTGCTCAATGTGGCTTTCGGTGACCTTTGACTTGACGAGCATGTCGTCGATGTACACCTTCATAGTTTTGCCAATTTGGTCGGTGAACATCTTGTCACTAAGCGCTGGTAGGTCGCCTCAGCATTCTTTAGGCCAAACGACATAACCCTGTAACAATAAATTCCTCGATCAATAATAAATAAGGTATGTTCTTCATCGAGCTGATACATCGAGATCTGGTTATATCGAGTATGCATCCGTAAAGCTGAGTAGTACGTTTCCAATTGTCATATCTACTAACTGGTCGATCCAGGGTAGCGAAAAGCTGTCTTTGGGACAGGCCTTATTTAAATCTGTAAGTCAACACAAGTTTTCCACTTGCCATTCAACTTCTTAACCAAAATTGGGTTGGCGAGCCAATCCGGATACTTCACTCATCTGATGAAGTTGATGTTTAGGAGTTTGTCAACTTCATCTTTAAGCGCTTTAGAGCGTTCTGCATCCATAGACCTCATTTTTTGTCTTATTGGTCGAGCTGTTGGATCAATGTTCAATCTATGGCACATTACCAATAGGTTGATCCCCACCATATATGCATGCCCCTATGCGAACACATCGAGGTTTTTCTTCAGAAACCCTATCAGATTATTAGCAATTTCTTTGCTCAGACTGTTGCCAACCTTCAGTATGCGAGTTGGATCTTCCTCACTAATGAATATTTCTCGTAGCTCTTCCGTCGACCTTGCTGTGGGCTTTTCTATATAGATGCGGGGATCTATGGTATCCTCAAGAGGTCTGGGGTGCAACTAAGATTTTGTAATTACCATTGTCCTTGGGAGCGGCTATTTTAGTGTAGCATTGATGGCCCGGTTGTAACATTCCCAAGATTCATTTCTACACTTCTGATCATCGCGACTCCCCCGGGAGTTAGAAACCTTATTGCTTGGCAATGCACTAAAGTAACTACGTTCAAATCGTCTAAGATCGGTCTTTCGAGGATGACATTATATGTGTTCGGACAGTCTACCACTAAGAATTCTATTGTCACCGTCCTATTTTTGGGTTCTGCCCCTAAGGTCACGGGAAGGTCGATCGTTTCTTTGGGGATCAGGTTGTCTTCGGTAAACTCATAGAACGGAAATGGGCACGCCCTCAAATTTCTCTCCGTGAACCTCATTTCTTGGAAGGCTCCCAAGAAAAGGATGTTCGCTGCACTTCCATTATCAACCATCACCCTTAGTACCCTGGCATTGCCAATTCTGACTATGATTACAATCGCATTATAATTATGGCGAAGGGATTCTTCACATTCTTCGATTGTGACCGAGTATGTTCTGGCCTCTCGAGCATATTGCTCGCGAGCATGCCTTAAGCTCCTTGCTATGTCGGGCCCCCCCATAGATCATGTCTACCAGGACTTCATTGTTGGCATTGGTCGGGGCTTGCTAGACCTGGTTATTTTGCTCGCCAGCATTTTCACGAGCTGGTGCCTCCTTAACAAACTCCTTTTGGTGGCCCCTTCCTATCAAGTCTTCAATGGCATCCTTTAAGGCTCGACACTCATTTGTACTGCGCTCGATGTGCCGGTGGTATTGACAATATTTTTTCCGATCTCTTCTGCCTGGAGTCCCCTCATTCTTTCTAGAATGGGCAATCTATTCGCCTCACGGGAGACTTCGTATGTGTGGGCTATGTCTTGCATGAGGGGGTGTATTCTGCATATCGCGAGAAAGGTTGACTGTCCTAACGATTATTTGTACTCTGTCTTTTTTTAGACCTGTTTCGGTCTTTATCATTACGGTCTTGACCCTTCCGCTTGTCCGATAGGCAACATTGTCATCTATCCGGGGCTCTTTGCGGCGAGCTTCTAGCTAAGGCTGCTAGCGAGCTTCCTACCCGCTGGTGTTTTGCAAGCCATTTGATAAAACTTTGTCAGGCTTACGTGATCTTCACTTTAGAGCTTTTTCCACAACTCCGTTTATGGCCTGATGCTTGCAATTAACAAAGTCTAGATTGACTCTTCTGGTGCATCCGCGACCTTTGCTTGCTCGTTCTGAAACCTCGTTAAATATGAGGTCAGTGTTTCGTCTCTTTCCTGACGAATGTTGCTCAAGTAACTGAGCAACATTATGAACTGTCTCCTCGCTTAAAATTGCTACAAGTACAGCGAGGAGACTTGTTGCCAAGAACTAATGAAATTCATCTTGAGTCTTTTGTACCACCTTTTGGCATCCCTTACCAATGTGACCGCAAAGCAACGATACTTTACCAAGTCACAAAACTGGTGCAACTCCATCAGGTCATTGAAAGTGTCAAGGTGGTCTCTGGGATCTCCTTTCTCATCAAACTTACTTTTTAGTGCCTTGAATCCCTGGGGAAGCAAGGCCTGGCGAACTTCCTCTGTGAAGGGAGAGCTCACTACTTCTTCCGCCATATTGTTCTGGCGGGCCCTTAGATCGTACAACATTTTCTGCACCTGATCTAAGTCTTCGTTGTGATTGCCCTAGTTGTCTCTGTTCAGCCTTACCTTGAGCAAGTGAGTTCTTAAATTTGTTGCTTGTGAGCTGATGGGAATGAAAAATTTCATATTTACCCCCCTTAATATCTAGTCTTTTATACTTATTTGCTGCCTAAATATACTCATTATTATTCTATTTTGATTTAGGATGCAAATGGAGGCGTTAATTGCAAAACGGAACTAATTAAGTGAATTCGGACAGTTTCGAAGTTGTTTTGTAATCTGGGCATAACTCTCTCATCCGAGCTCCGATTGAGATGATTCAAAATGTTATGGAACGATAAGAAAGAGATCTACAACTTTCATGTTTTGAGTTTGGAGAGATACTCGCTGTATCAAGGTTGTAATCGAGCTTGAAGTTGACGCATCTTCACTGGACGTCCTGGAACATTCTGCCTTGTCATGCAAATCAATTGGGCAATTTATTATTGGAGACATGTGGCACGCAAGTTACAGCTCAGAATCACCATTTTCCTATTTTGTATTAAGACTTTATTTTATTTCCAATTAATTAGATTAGGATAAATGTTATTTTAGGATAGGAGAATATTTCTTTTAGGAGATTGAGTGGGATTCGAATTCTAAAACTGGACTTTTGCAAAGGGATCAGATTAGGGTTTTTGAGGGGGACCACGTCTCTTTCTTCTCGGCTCTGGAATTTTTCTTTCTCTTGAGTTTTTGTTATGGCCATGAGCGGCTAGAACTTTTGTAACTTGGTCGAAGGAAACGAAGGCCTCGGAATCATTAAACTGTGAGATCTAATATATTTTTCTTAGTGTTCAATTTTCATGTTTGAGTATTGGATGTTTTTCTATGCCTAATTTTATGATTGTTTCGTTTAATTACTAGGGAGGCCTACTAGTTTATTAATTGTTGCAATCTACTGCTAAGTTAGATATCAAATCCGTAATTGTTTGATCCCTCTAACTTGTGAAGCAATTAGGGTTAATAATTCGCTGCGTCAGGAATTAGTAATCTTAAGAAGAACATTCAACTAAATTAAATACAACCGCTTGTGTTTGTGTTGTTTAGCTTCATCGATTTCTCTAATTCTTAAGGCTGCCACTAGATTAAATCTTGAGCGCTTGTCTAGGGTTGTTTAGTGGTAAGATTAATTAAGATCGCTTGTTTCTTGATTAATTACAATTAAGGAGAGATAGGAAAATAGTTCCAACGGTGAATATTCAGGTATGGATTGATTTAATTTTGCATCAATGATGAGTTGTAAGATTCCGATGGTGGATGTTGTCTGAGACCAAGTTTTGTTATATTAATTGATTTCGATTTAAATTGTTTTTGTTTTGATTTTTGCTAAAACTGTTTTCTGTTTCACTCAAACCCCCCCAGCCTTGTTCACATCATTGAAAATTCGGCTAGACACTCTTCGTGGGATCGACCCTTGCTTACCCTATTTACAGTTTAGTAGTTAGGTTAGAAAGGTTATTAATCTTGGTTGCCTACGACAGCACACCATGAGCCCCCTCCGTTATGCACATTGATGCGCGAAGTTGAGTCATGATGGCTAGGCTGGTAGGTGTTATCATGCTCGTCGGTGCGTTGCTTGCGATGTTGGTTATAACTAGAATGTCGATCATTGCCAAATTGGTGCACATGACTTGTCTCGCGAGCTTGCGAGGATCGAGCTTGCCTTGGGCATGGGTTAAAACTGGCATGCTAACACTAGGGATACCGCCAATCAAGTCAAGCGCCTCGTGGGTGACCATTACCTTTGCTTTCCCCCATTGGTTGTTTCCTTGGTCGTCTTTCGGGGTTTGTTTGCCCACGAGATTCACGCTCGTGAGCGGAGTGTGCTTTGTGACGTCGAGGGTGCCAGTCGTCCCTTGGTGTTGATGAGCCAGACTGGTCACCAGCCGAATTTTGACCTGTTGGGGTGATATCAGTGAAGCGTGGCTAGTCAAGGTTTTGTGTGGTTGGTTGCTAATTTCTCAGCTCAGCCATATTCTGTTGCACTGCCTGTGCAACCATTATTCTGTTCATTTCCACCAGTTAGCCACTCTCAGGGTTTGACGTCCCCACTCCCTAGTTATTCGTGGTTTGTTGAGTCGACGGCAGTGGTGGTCAACGCCCAGCGGCGTCTTGTTACACCTCCTGCTGGGTGGTCTCCACATTGTCATGGTTTTCGGTGGTGGTTTTCGATCTTGTACGCACCATTATGGGCCTGGAGTGATTAAATCGTTGTGGTTGTTTGCCAGAATTTCTAAGATTTTGGCGAAGGCCTTCCTTCTAGCGCCAAAATGTTGATACAAGATTTTGCACCAACTAGAGTGATCTGATCAACCTTGACGGGATCGAAATTGAAGTGTGCGTGATTACAGGTAACAAGCAGTGAGTAAATAATAATTGTAGTAAAGTAAATGGCAAAGAAATTTTTAAAGTGGTTCGGCGAGTTGAACTCTTGAGCTTAAGTCCACTGTTATTGTATTCGCTGTCAGAGCTTACAATGACAATCCTAGAAATGTTTTCTAACCCCTTTCTCATCGTTAAAGGGAGATTATATACAGCGTTTGTACAAAAGAAATAGTGAAAATAAAGCGATTACAATTAAATTTGAAATGCAACCCCGATATTCTCGCGATTGGGTGTTATGATTGTGCAAAGATTGTTGTCAATCTGATCTTTCCTAAGATATTTGGGATATGAAGTTATCTATGAATTAGTTGAAAGACTGTAAGGATTGGTCACGACTAGCTTGTGTTAGGTTAAACTACAACTCAACGAGCTTATGCTAGATCAGACAATCAATTAAATTGAACTGATTCTAGATCGAGCTATTACCTTAACTCTCCAAGCTTGATGGATATTCTTATCAAATATTGTTTCTTAATGTTTAAGTGTGAATTCTCTTTAAAGTTGCGGCAAAAGGAGGGATGACAAGACAATGATAAGATATTATACGACAAGATGTCTCTAGAATTAAAACAAACAAAAATAAGATGATTAAAAAGTGAAGTATTAATCGGGCAGAAGAATAATAATAATAATAGTGATGAAGATTTTGTGTTAAGTACAAATTGACAAATTGACGATGGCATTAATGAACATTCATTATTGCGGATCTTGGATCTCCCCCCCCCCCCAAAAAAAAGGGTTAACTTTATGATTAATTCTCTAATTAAGTTGATGATTTAAAGCTTAAAATCCCACGTGCTAATTAGATTAATTTGTAATTAGAGAGGTGGAAAGTTAAGTAGTTAAGATCCTATATTATTAATGAATCTTTGAAGGTCAGTTGGAAGGTAAGGTCAGCTAAGGAATTCACACTGCAAATCTCCTCCACCTTTGAATTTAAACGTTCTAGTCCTGCAAATTACTTCACATTCCAATTTAGATTATCTAGAACATCAAAATTAATATGTTTATATAATCAAGATTTGAGAGCCAATGTGAACTATAATTAGGTTCATATCTTCATTTACACGATTAACATCTTCTCTTTCACACATTTAGAAGAATTAAGAGTTTGCTTATTCGAACTCTCACTCCGAATAGATAGAAAGACAATTGCTTTTGTAGAAAGAACTAAAACCTATAAATAATTCAGCCTAACTTTTTTTTTCTTTTGTAACTAAGGTATTCGAATTATTTTTTGCTTACCTTAACTAATCCTTAGAGTTTATTTAACACCTTACAAGCCTAAAAGACTTAGTAAATTAACCTAACTTTTTCTTTTAGTTTTATATTAACCCACCTAAATTAATATAATTGTTAACTACATTGGGTGGGATTATTTCCACCCAATAATTACAATTAAATAACTCTTTAATTTACACCAGTTTTCTATGTACAACCATTATTAACATTTTAAATTACTTCATACATTTTTCATAAAAGTAATATTACACTTATAAACTTTTATATTAATTTTCTCCTACAAACTGATGTGACAATCTTATATGTTTGTCTTGTAATTTATATATTTCACCAATAATTATATTAAATGTTTATGAAAAAAAAAATTCTAAAATTTTAAAACTAATATATAGAATGTGAACCCTCATAATTATCGTTTATAGGAACCTCTAGCATAAAATGGATGCAATTAGGTGAAATAAAGTGTAAAGATATTGAAAAATATTAGTAGCAATTAAATTAAAGGAGGCAACAACCTCGATATCCTTTCTTTCTATAGTGTGTTAAAAAAATGATATGGAAAAAGAGAAAAGTGCAAGAGGCAACTGGTTTCGGTCGGTTGACTAAGCGCCGACTTCGGCAGATTCTAAACTTTTTTAATGGGATCCACATTAGGTCCACTTCTTCTTTAATCTTTCATCACCATTAATCTAATTTCTCTGTAGCTCTGCTCAATGATGGTCATCCATTACATTACAAAACTCCATCGCTGCTTCTCACACTAATGCCCTTTTTTCCATTTTATATTAGTCATTTCATAAGCTACTCGACAAAGTTTATCTCATTGTTTATCACCCGTAAATGACTGCCAGTTAAATGAAAAAAAAAAAATGAATAGCAAATATGTCGCCATCTGCATATTCTAGGACCCATTTACCACTTCATGACCTTCCAACATCAATTATATTAATATACTTAGACGATGAAAGTGCATTGAATTTTTTAAGGTGACGACTACGAGGTCAAAACGTTTAGTTCTTTTTTTTTTTTTGGTATTTTTTCTTGACATTAAACTTCTTGCAAACAAAGAAATTGAATTGATAAATTAATCCCGCTCACTCATGATTCAATGACCTAATTCTGTATATTTTTATGATTTACCGAGTTAATTCCTCGAACTGACTTGAACATTTATTAGAAAAACTAAGCACCTGACAACAAAATTCCTGTTACTAATCTGTGTCTTGATTAATTAACAAAAAAATGGAGCAATGCAATCTCACCAACATAATTTATGTAAAAATGGGAATTGAAGGGTCGATGCAGATAATATTGATAATTTATTTTTGGAGTAAACCCACGCAAGGTTTGCCCTACTAACTTTCCCACCCAAAAAGTTTAAAAATACCATTTTTCCACCCAAAGTTTATATTTCGTTTACTATCCAGAATACACTTTCTGATTCGGCGACCAACGGAGAGAAAACACGGTCTAAGCTTTGGGTTTTTTGAAGAAGAGATGTCAATGAGTCTTTTGGTGGTAGCAGGATGGATTTTGGTGGTTAGGATTAGTCGGAAATTGACTTGGAAGAGACATTCGCGCGTTACACAAATCGCTTGATTGGTGAGATTGACGGGAGCAAGGTTTGAGAGGTTTTGGTAAGAGGTGATCCAGAAAGAGAGTGGTGGTGACGTGGGATTGCAAAGATGCCGGAATCGGCCGGCAATTGGTCGGAATATAAACTTTGGGTGGGAAAGTGATATTTTGAAACTTTTTTGATGGGAAAGTGTCATTAAGGCAAACCTTGGGTGAGAAGAGGTCGCTTACTCTTTATTTATGTTAATTCAAGTAAGTCCCATGAGAAACCCCATCGTCTTAAAGAAATGGGATGAGCATTGAGCAGAGAATACAATAGGACTTTATAATTAATATATATCCTCCAGGTTTTTCGTTAATAATATTTCAATTATATATGGACCACCACTTAAGTGTTAATGGGTTCTTGTGGATAACTTAAAATGATGGGATAAACTTGTTAAAACTTTTTAAGTCCAGACACAATATTATTATATTCATTCTAGGTAAAGCATCATTGAATATTATTCGTTAATATAATTTATTACGGATTACCGAAACTGGAACATGCTTTATATAATTTATTTACCAAAAGAAAAGTTACATAACTGAATCGAAACAGAATGATCGATCTCGATACTGCAAACAAACAACGCAAAACTGATACAAGTTCTACAAGTTTTTTTGTATAAATCACAGGCTTCGAATTTCTTGAAAAGGTTATTAATGGTGATGGGGATCAGGGCCTCCAGGACTCACTCGCTTGGAATCAAAAAACTTTCCGAGAATTTCTTGTCTTTTTACACTATCTTTGAGCATTTCCTTGGCGTTCTCCATCAACACACGACCCTCATCGTTTGAATATTGTTGGAATTCAAAATGCCTCTCAATGATCTTCTGTTTCAGCAAACTCGTCCTGGAAACTTCTTTCAGGCTCTCTGAAAATGCTGTATCGCTATCAAGAGGACGAGTTAGACAGGTTAAGAAGAGACCCGAAACCAAGAAAAGGCACAACAAAAACCTGAAGCTAAAGGCCATTTTTGCACTGAAGCTAGCTCTCAGAAGTCAGAAGCTGGCTTATAAATGTGAAGTGTATAATTTGAGAGCAAGAGTGAGTTGCTTTATATAGAGCTCGAACGTCCATCTCACTTTTGATATTAAATGTTATAAGTGTCTGAATTGGATCACTGAACCTTTATTTTAACTTTAGTGCTCAATCGATTCCCATTCCTTTCTGCAGCCAGTCAAATCAGCTTAGGATTGACAACACGACATTAAGATTAATTAACCGACTTTATTATAAGTTTCTCTGCTGAAATTAATGCTATTCTCAGTTGGGGTTTAAATTGTGATGATCATGATTAAAAGCATTTTGAAATTTAATAGAAGGTAAGACTGAGAATGAGATGGTCGCCATCGAAAGGAGGCGGCGTCTGAATCTGAACTGTATATTTTGCCACATGTTTATTTCTTTGCTGTCTCTCTCATTTTGAATGAGCTAAGATTATATTTAAACTGGCCCCATTTCGACCGCAATATATTTTCCCTTTTTGTTTTGTCTGTGTTCACGTAAATATGAAGCAAAGTATATCCCTTGATCCAACTCTTAATTAACATCTTCATTCTATCCCTTAATCCAACTCTTAATTAACATCTTCATTCTATCCCTTAATCCAACTCTTAATTAACATCTTCATGCTTTCTCTTAATCCTTAATCCCCGAGGACACCAACTCTGTGGAAAGTTTTCAATTTAAAGTTCATCTTCAATTCTCCCTTCATATTAGCTTCGATGTTTAATAGTAAATTTAAAGAAAATTGTAACTTAAGTTTCGTCTATCTGTTACTTAAGACTCGTCGTTAAACAGTTCACATACTTTTAATGTTGAAATACTTATTCTTGTATGATACAGAAAAGGTATATCTTGACGCTACTTATTGTTGAACAATTTTTCGACCTAACCCACATAGTGACTAGTGGGGGCTCCACTAAAAAAATTATTTATTTGTTTTTGTTTTGACTAAGTTGTAATAGTTTTAATATTCTTTAGATTTGATCTCGCTCATTTACTTTTCCCTTATATATATTTTTGGTGAGTTATAATATCATTTGACTTTATTTTTCTAAAATTATAACAAAATTATTTGACTTCACCCTTTTTTAACTCTTGGGTCTATTTTTGCTTTCGGTATTGTAAGACTTACTCCGGTGTTATGCAAAAAAAGACATTCCAACACCAAACTAGCGTCGAGAAAGGTCTTTTCATGCTAAAAACATTTTCCAACTCAACTGTACGTCAATTATTAGATTAGATTGGTTTGGATTGGATTAAGAGGAGAGTAATCCGTTTAACCTTTTTAACTTCCTTTCTCATTGATTAATCTTCTATTATATAATATTAAACAAGGTAGTTAATTAGCTTTTGTTTTCCCTCTCTAATATTCTACACCTTTATCTTAACACTTTCCAATGAGAACACTTATATGTGGAGTAGTAAACCCACCCAGTCAGCATAATCTTTTATGCACCAATAATAATAATACGTTCACACTTATTTATGTATTTAATTACGCAAAAAATATCAAAGTTTTAACTCTCAATTTCACATGGAATTTCAACAAGTTTTTGGTTTATTATATTTTCCATTTATTTAATCAAGTAGATTCTGTATTATAATATAAGCACTTTATTTTGATATATAGCCGCCGCCCAATTGTAAAATAATAAACTAATATAGTCAAAACTTGAATTAATGGGTAGATTATATAATCTGGGTTATTAATTTCACGAATCATCTGAAGTATATATAATTAGTCAATAAGCACAAAACAAAAAAGCTAGATTTATGTTGTATGACTGTAAAGAAATGACCTCTTCATCTCTAAAGTTGAAGATGATTTATCCTTCTATTGGTTTCTCTTACGTGGTACATCATCTCAAAGGATAATTAATCAGATCCCATAAAATCATTTGTAATTATTTGGGTATGAGTTGTAATTAAGAGATGATTAGTCCATGTTTAGCTTAGTGCCCGCCGCCAGTTAATCACCCTTTCTTGTCTTCTTCAATAATCCAAAATTTCACCAAGCATATGAAGTGGAATTAAATCTTATTTTATCAAAGTTTTATTAAGTAATTGCATGTTTTTAATTTTCAAAACCTATATTTACATATATAGATAATTGGGAGAATATCACAGAATTCCTAAACAATTTTGAATTTATTATTCGAATAATGATTTTCGTACTTTTTATCAAACGAACCCTCAAATTCTGAAAAATGTATCACCGATATCTATTTGTCTTTAAATGGACCATCAAAGTTTAAATAATTTATAATTGATAATTGTTTGCTCTAACTCTATTACACGGTCATTAGGTTTACAAAACACTTTCTTATAAGATTGAAGTTATCGTTTTACCCTAAAACTTTCTTATAAGACCAAAGTTACCATTTTACCCATTTCACACTAACAAAAACATATCAAACTAAGACAAACAGATATCAGTTTGAGGGTGCATTTGATAAAAAAAAATAATAATAATACAAAAATTGTCCTTAAAATGATAAATTTGAAAACCTTAAAGGTGATCTATGAGATTTTTCCTATATAATCTTAAATTTTTTATATAAATATAAAACTTTATATGGTGTGAAGAAGTATGGATCTACCACTATTTGACACCTTTCATCATACCATTTCCACCTCTTGACACAAGGCAAAATGTGGCAACAATTTATGGCACCTAGTAGACCTAGCAAAACGAGTCTAGACTCGCGGGTCGGCCTATACCCAGGTAAATAATATAGGGTACAGGTCTGCATATTTGGGCCCTCTTTTTGGACCTGTACCTAGCCCTACCCGTTTTGTTTACGAGCAAACCGGGTACACCCACAGGTACCCATTTGTAATTTTTTTTTTTTTAAAAACCCTAATTCTTCTCCAAACCACAAGCCGCCTCCTCTTCTCTTTAGTCTCTCCTTTTATTCTCTGTGATCTCTCTTAATTCTTCTCCATCTTTGCCAATAGTTTGATTTCTCATGGGTTTTATTTGTATGATTCGATTTGGTCTATAAACGTTTGATCTCTTCATTATATATCTTTTTTCTTAACGTTAGGCTAGTTGGAGTTCAAGATTAGAAGGGTTGAATTTTTTTTGTTTTGGGGATGATTACTAGAAAACCTTGCGATTCGCTATTAAAAGTTGTTGTCGTACCTTCAAGTGAGACCACAACGACGACTTGAAGCAAGGGCATCGTTGTGACTTCAAACAATGCGAAGGCAACGACTTCAAGCCAAGGATGTTGGATGATGATTGTGACATTGGTGGTGTTAGTAGGGGGTTTGGGTATTTCATTATTTTGTTAATGATTTGATATTGGTTTTGATTTTGAGATTATTCTTTATTTGGGTTTCTTGCTTTTAATTTGAAGTGTTTAAGGGATAGGGAATGATGATGGTGGTTGAAATGGCAGTAGTGAATAGTGATCTGCGATGGTTTGTTGAAAGCTTGAAATCGAGAATGGTGTTCTTGGAGTGTGTTGGAGACAAGAAGGGGATTGTTTGGTGGATAGGATGAGGGATGTTTGGTGAATAGATTAGAGGTTGTTTGGTGGGTTGGATAGAGGTTGTTTGGGTGAATGGGGTATGATTGTAAAAATTAAAAATGTATAAATTGTGGGGGTTTAATTGTAAAATTGAAAACTAAAGTGAACAGTGCGGGCACTCGCGGGTCACCAATACCCGCATAGGGTAGGGTGTAGGTCCAATATTTTGGACTCATTTAGATCGACCTGTTTTGGGCCCGTATCCGTGAGACCCACACCTGTTTGAACCCATTCATACTCAGCCCACCCCCCTGTTTTGCCAGGTCTAGCACCTCGCAACTAAATGGCAAGTTTTGATTAGTTTGGGAAGTGGCAATTATTACTATATAAACCCTTCCCTCCTTTGTAATTTAAGAGCACTAATATGAGAGATAATAAATTTCAGCCCCTTCAATAGTCCCTTATCTTTAATTTGCTATGCATTAGTCTTTATATTGTTTTATATTTCATAATTAGTTTACAACACGTTATCAGCACAAAAAGCTTAACAAGTGTAACGTTGCACCCCTATTGAAAGTATGTACTTCGATCCTACATGTGTTCTTTAATCTATGTTTCCACCTTAATGACTGAATTTATTTATTACTATTAAATTCCACCTCTATGGTCATATTTATTTATTGTTGTTAAATTTTGCCTCTATGGTTGGATCTATTTATTATTATTAAATTCCACCTATATGGTTGTATCTATTTATTATTTATTATTGTTGAATATCGCCTTTATGGTCGGATCTATTTATTCTTATTGAATATAACCTTTATGACTGGATCTATTTTTAATGTATTTTCGATAACCAACGTTAGTAATTGTGCTTTTATCTTATATATGATAAATGAACTTAAGGTTTCATAAATAAATATTGGTTTAGAACTTGAAGTTCTAAATACTTATTACAAGCATGAAGTTTGTAAAATAGAGACAAAAAATAGACCTGAAGTTCCATATCATGAAGATGAAGTTCTGTAAACATCCTTACTAATTTAATTTTTTTTTAAGGATGGACTTCGAAACTGAGGCATCGGTATCTAGTAATGGTGGAGAAATTTGTATAGTAGACAATGCAACAACGTACACCATCCTTCAGGATAGAAAATATTTCTCATGTTTGACCTTTACTGAGGCTAAAATAAATACCATATCAAGATCTGCAAACATAATTGAGGGCTCCGGAAGAGAAATACTCTTGTTACCAAGTGGAACTAAATTAAGTATCTATGATGCTTTGTATTCTAGCATATCCTGAAGAAATTTGCTTAGTTTCAAAGATATACAATTCAATGGATACCACATTGAAACTTTAAGTGAAAAGTATAGAGAGTTTTTATGCATCACTACTAATATTTCATGCTAGAAGCATGTATTGGAGAAACTCTCTGCTTTCTCATCAGAGTTATATTACACATTCTTGAAGAATGTTGAAGTCTATATAGTTATGAACTAGAAGTTCACTGATCCTGAACTTTTTAAGATTCGACACAATCATCTTGGTCATCCAAGATCTACTATGATACGTAGGATCATAGAAAACTCACATAGGCACCCATTAAAGAACCTAAAGATTCTATCACCTAATGAGAGTGCTTATATTGCTTTTAATTGGCATTTAAGTCATCCATCACAAAAGTTGGTCTAGAATCCCTATCATTTTTACAAAGAATTCAATGGGACATATGTAGACCTATTCATCCACCAAGTGAACATTTCCAATATTTTATAGTATTGATTGACGCATCGGCATGATGGTCACATCTTTATCTACTATCTACATGTAATGTTGTCTTTGCTAGATTGTAGACACAAATTATCAGATTACGAGCACACTTTCCAGATTACCCAAATAAAGCAATTTGTTTGGACAATGCTGGTAAGTTTACCTCAAAGACATTTGATGAATATTGTACAACAATGGGAATTGATGTTGAGCACCCAGTACCACATGTATATACCCAGAATGGTATAGTAGAATCATTTATAAAGCTATCCAATTAATTGTAAGAATTTTGCCATTACGTACGCAATTACCGACTTCTGCCTAGGCTCATGCTATTTTATATGCTACAGTATTTTTCACTTAAACCCACTGCATATCATCAATACTCTCTAACACAGCTTGTATTTGGACATCAGCCTAATATATCCCATTTAAAAATTTTTGGTTGTGTTGTGAGAGTTCCAATTGCACCCTCTCAACGCACCAAAATGGGATCCCAACGTTGTTTGGGAATATATGTTGGCTATGACTCACCATCCATCATCAGATAACTTGAGCCCTTGATAGGTGATCTGTTTATAGCACGTTTTGCGAATTTCCATTTTGATGAGACAATATTTCCTCTTTTATGAGGAAAGGTAAAGCCTCTTGAAATAAGGCTTGAACTTTCTTGGAAAGTGAATTCTATATCTCATTTAGATCCTCACACATCTCAATCCAAAATTGAAGTGCAAAGAATAACACATTTGCAAAGCATTGCTAACCACATGCTTGATGCATTTACAGATGCAGCAAAAATAACGAGATCATACATTCCTAATATGAATACACTAGAAGGATTAATATTACCGATGAACAATCCATGCAGGCAACAATCTATTCATCTGTTACACACCAGAAGCATGGTAAGCATATTGGAGCCAAGGATATTGTTCCCAGGAAACAAAAGGCACATAATTAAATAGATGTCAATATTGGAATAATAAACAATTCCACATCTTCTAAACTAACTCTAGAAGAGTTAATAATCCCTAAAAGGACACAAGCCCCTAAAGAGGAACAAATCCCTGAAGGAATACAAGAACATAGAAATGAAGAAATTTCTATAAACTATGTTCATAGTAAAGAAATGTGGAATCGTGAGACAACTATTGTCGATAACATATTCTCATACGCAGTAGCTAGTGAAATTATGAATGATGAGTTTGAGCCATGTTCTGTTAATGAATGTTGAAAGAGACATGGTTGGCCAAAATGGGAAGAGGCAATTCAAGCAGAATTAACCTCCCTAGCAAAACGTAATGTATTTTGACCTGTAGTCCAAACAGCTGAAAACGTGAAACCCATAGGATACAAGTGGGTATTCATAAGGAAATGGAATGAGAAAAATGAGATTGCTAGGTATAAGGCTAGACTAGTGGCTCAAGGTTTCCTACAGAGACTTGGAATTAACTTTAATGAGACGTATTCACCAGTGATGGATGCAATCACATTTCGATACTTGATTAGTTTATCAGTCTCAAAAGAACTTGATATGCGTCTCATGGACGTTGTCACTGCGTATTTGTATGTTACATTGGATACTGATATCTATATGAAAATCCCTAAAAGATTCAAAGTACTAGAAGCAAATAAAAGGAACATGTATTCAATAAAATTGTAAAGATCGTTATATGAGTTGAAACAATCAGAACGAATGTGGTATAATCATCTTAGTGAATATCTAATGAAGGAATGATACATCAATGATCTTGTATGCCCGTTTGTCTTTGTAAAAAGGTCGTAATCAAGATTTGCAATTATGGCAGTATATGTCGATGACATGAACTTAGTAAGGACTCATGAAAAGCTCACAAAAGCTGCTGAGTACTTTAAAAAAGAATTTGAAATGAATGATCTAGGGAAAACAAAGTATTGTCTCAACCTGCAAATCAAGTATTATTCAGATGGAATTTTGCTCCATCAATCAAATTATACTGAAAAGATCCTTAAACGATTTAATATGGATAAATCTCACCCCTTGAGTATGTATCTCAATGGTAGTTTGGTCTCTTGATCCTTAAAAAGATCCATTTCATCCTAAAGAAGACAGCAAAAATATATTTGGTCCTAAAGTATTGTATCTAAATGTAATAGGTGTTTTATTATATTTGACACAATATACGAGACCAGACATAGCATTTGCAGTGAATCTATTGGCAAGATTTAGCTTTACACCAACTCGCCAACATTGAAATGGGATCAAACATGTGTTTCGTTACCTCAATGGAACAAAAGACTTTGGATTATTTTATCCAAGGAAATTTGTTAATGATCCTAAATTAGTTGGCCATATAGAAGCTGGGTACTTTTCTGATTCTCACAAAGCTTACTCGCAGATGGGATATGTTTTCACTTACAATGGTACTGCAATATCATGGCGCTTTACAAAACAAACATTGGTTGCCACTTCCTTTAATCACTCTAAGATTCTTGTGCTTCATGAAGCCAACCAAGAAAGCGTATAGTTAAGATCTGTCATCCATCATATTGAAAGTACATGAAAATTGCCATGTACCTCATATGCTCCCACAATTATCAATAAAACAATACAGCATGTATTGCCCTAATCAGGAGAGGATATATCAAAGGAGACAGAATCAAACATATTTCATTGAAGTTCTTTTACACTCACGAACTCCAGCGAAATCAAGAGATTGATGTCAAATAAATACGCTCCAGTGATAATCTTGTAGATTTATTCACTAAAGTCTTACCGACATCAACATTTGAAAAGTTAGTATATAGCACCGGTATGTGGCAACTCAATAAGTTACTAAATTAATTCTGTCATCATGAGGGGGGAACATTGATCTAAAGGAGCATCGATTAGACGAAGTTTTCATAAAAGATTTATTGTATTGGACAGATGTGCACTGCACTCTTTTTTCCTTGATCAAACTTTGTCCCACTGGGTTTTCCTGACAAGGTTTTTAACGAGGCAGTATTTCGCATGTCCAACACCATTATACAATTCATCATGTAATTTTGTTTATTTGCTTACGGTTTTTATCCCATTAGGTTTTTCCTAAGTCAACTATAATCGTCTGTAAGTGGTGGATTTTATTTGGTGGAGATCCAAGGCGGAGTGGTGTAAAGAAAAATGGATCTACCACCATTTGACACCTTTCATCATACCATTTTCGCCTTTTGACACATGGCAAAAGATGGCAACAATTTGTGGTACCTAGTGGCTAAATGGCAAGTTTTGATTAGTTTGGAAGGTGGTAATAGTTATTATATAAATCCTTTCTCTCCTTTGTAATTTAAGAGCACTAATATGAGAGATAATAAATTTCAGCCGCTTTATTATTCTTCTTCTATTTGCAATAGTCTCTTATCTTTAATTTGCTATGCATTAGTGATTATAATTGTTTTATATTTAGTAATTAGTTTAATTAAAAATATTTTTTTTTGTTGCTGAAGTCCACTTTGTGTGTGAAGAAATTATTTAATTAACGAAAAGAGAAATGAGTGAAATAATGTTGCCCAATGAAGCGAGAGAAAGTTAAAGTCCACCGAGAATGCACAAACAATTAATTGACCAATCTGTGAGTTTACGTGTCGCCACAGGACAACGTGGACATGCTGACATGTCATAGCATGCGCAAATCTCAGGTTGACCAGGCCAATCCTTAATTAATATAATTGGTTTGACTTGATTAAATTAGTAATTAATCTTTAATTAAATGTTAATGCGTTGAGGATAACGTGGTTTGTCTTGTCCGCTATACAGCTCTATTAAGTCTATAATCTTATTATAATCACACCAAATGTTGGTTTAATTAAGTGGCTTCATTATTAAACAAATTACACTTTTCCATTAACAAATAACATTAGAATTATCAAACCTTTTTTTTTTCTTTTTTTGTCTTTATTAGCCTGTCATTATTCATTTATTTAATTAATTTTATGTTTATCCATCCCCTTTGCCCATGTCAAACTTGATATATTTACAAAAAAAAATTAATGCTTTTTTTTCTTTCAGTGGGGTCACCAGCCCCCACTCGCCCCTCAACAGGTCCGTCCCTACTAATGTTCAACCTCAACATCATCATGGATAACCTAAGAGGAATGAATTCTTCAAGATTTTCAATGGAAAAATATGAACATGTTCATGTATTCATTAGTTTTCTCTTATTAATCAAATAAGATCATGATCTTCCATTAAAATAGAAAATGACCTGAAACGATGGATAAGAGAATCTATAATCAATCATTTACTTTAATGAAATGTTAACAGTATATGCAACATTGTAAAGGCTAGTCAGGCAAGAGAGGTAATCTGTCCACCGTATAGAGAGTACCATTTGAGTCGCTTTCTGAGCCGATAAAGTCATCAAAGCCGATGTCCAGATCAACTGTTTCATCACCATTTCTGGGTTCATCCAGCTTAGTCTGAAATGGCAGGATGCAGAGACGTGCTTCTGGATCTTTACCAACTCGCTCAGATTGTAGTTGGTACTTCCGGATGAGGTCCAATTGAAGGGATAAAATGTAGTATGGCCTTGGCAGTAGCTCCACAGCTTCTCCTTTTGGAATTACGACCTGCTCGATGGCTATTCTTGCCTCCTGTATGATGAAATGAAGTTGAATTGTAGGCAAACTCAGTATAGAGAAAGATGCATTCGCCAAACATCAAATAGATTGAATTACAATATGAGAATTTTCGTCTTTAACTAATTGAGCAGACAACTTGAATCTTGTTCTACGTTTCTATTTCTTTTTCCTTGGGCATTTTCTAGTTAAATATTTTTCAAAACAACTGCCTTTCACCTAAAAGACTACTTTTTACTAAATAAAAATGAATTTTACGTTCCATTATTTTATAAGAAAAATCAATCAGCACTAGAAATACAAAAGCACTATAGATATCTCTTTATCCTCTCAGTTTTATTTTCCTCGGTAATTGACATATAATTTTCTTTAGTCAAGCCAATGACTATGGATGGACCGGAGACAATACCTTTTCTTAAAAAATAAAATAAAATCTAGCATTAAGTTTTTTCTTTTTTAATTTTTTCAGGGTCAAACCGACCATTGAAATCTATTTTTCTCATTGTGGCAGTCAATAGTAATTATGGACGGATAAAGTTGTTTTGGTAAGTATAGGTATGTCCGGTAACCAAATCATGCTCTAACCAAATAAGTTGGATAATCCAAACATGTCAGAAATTATACAGTTTCTTCGAAAAAAAAAAAAACATCATTTTGCACTCTTATATTTATCTATGATCTATCAATCAATCATGCAAAAGTCCATGTTACCTCTAAGGCATCAATCTTCTCTGAAAGATTGATCTTGTCTTCTGATCCATGATCCTTTAATCCATCAGCATGATCATTTACTAGTGCCCTTATGGCCTTAGTTATCTGCACCAATGAGCTTGTCTGCAAAAAATAAAAAAGAAATTTAGTGGACACATTGGTGACAAGAAACTATAGTCGATAGAATTTCCAGTAAACCTTTGTTACATAAATGGGTATGTCACGGCTTTTAGCAGCAGCTTGAATACGGGAATTCTTCTTGAGCTTAGACTGCAAGGCAAGTAGCGCATCTGCTTCACTGATATTATCAGTCAGTTCAACTGCAGCATCCATTTTCAACTGTTTAATTCCTTGTATTACGCTTGCCTCCAGAATCTACAATAACTGCTCATTCTGTTAGTTTATACGACGAAAAGTTTCTCATTATGCATTAATACTAAAAGAGCCGACAAGGAGTTGACTGGGCCGTAGATGAGAAGTAAAATATTAGATAAAAAGAAAAAATGGGGGGTTGATAAGGCTTGGATCATGTAAATAGATTAACTTTTAACAATTTGAAACTATCACATCATGATGTCTTACCCCATAGACAGAGAGGCGAAGTGGATATCCATTTTCCCAAGAATCTTCTCCAACATTTTGATGAAACTCAGACACGAACTCATTATGGCCTGTTATTTCTTCTGTCATCTCTAGATCATCTTCATCTATTATCTCATATTTCTGGTCAGATCCAGGGACACTGAATGTTTCCTTTAACACAGTGTCTTTTGATCCATCAGAGTGCATCCTGCAAATCTCCACATTGGGGATACGACCTTTTTTTGCCAGCAGAAGAGCAATAACAAGCCAAACAAGGGATTATCACCATTTTGCCCAACAATCAAATGGTAATAAACATGAAATATGAAATAGCAATCATTTTCGTGTTCTTGAATAAGAGAATATACACCTGAAAGAATGCCATCCACTGTCGCTTCAAGACTACGATGAACTCGCAACTCAGTCTTAGAAATTATCTCCACAGCGCTACTGAATGTTGAAGGCCCTCTCCTCTCCAGCACTGTTTTCTGGACACCTCTACGGTTTGCTTCTTCATCGCCTAGTGTTACACTCTGAAATTAATGCAAGACCAGAATGGATGTCATTTTCTGAAACCTAATAGATACGTGACAAAGAAGTTATTAAAACTAAAGAAAACACACACACACACACACACACACACACACACACACACACATATATATATATATATATATATATATATATCTACTGTAAATATGTGACAGAAATGATTTCGAGTAAGGCAGGAAGGATTAGCTTACAAAAAAATTATCAGAACAGTAATAACAGAAGTATCAATAAACTATTGCATCCCGTCTCGGATATAACAAACAAAAATGAGATATTAGGACTATCTAATACAACTAAAAGTAAACAATCTCAATAAAAAGCCACAAAGGAGGGCTTGCAAAATATAGAAGTGGAAACAACGAAATATGTGAGCCATATCATACATACACGAATATACATTGTCATACTAGAACAATGAAAACCCCTTATTCTAACTAAAACTCAAAAAAAAAAAAAAACAATTTAAATTATGAGAAATAGGGAAATGAGTTAGCTTCCAGTTTCTCTCCTACTTAAAGACTGTTAAGACTCCCTGCACTATCAACCAGCAAACACACAAGCAATCCACAAAACAGAAAGTAGTATCCTCAATGAAGTCTCAACAAGATTATATTACTGAAAAATAGAAGAGTAGCCAACAATGTATAAAACACCAAACTGATAGATCCCAGCAATTCGAGGAGCTGGGGACCTCCCTCAATGACAATAGCCTAAAACTTTGATAATACTCCAGAACAGACCCCCTCTATTTAAACTATCTTCTTAACCACCTATTCTCTACTAACAACTTTGATTCCCCACTCACGTGACTGTAACAGACTCTCCAAACAACCAGGCACCTCACACCCTGCATTTACTGCCTCAAATGTCTCTTATGCCCTTTATATTGATAAACATGATTAATGGGAGGTCTATCAAAGACCAATGACCTCTTGCTAGTTAGAGTGGGCATTTCTTTATTAACTTTTTCCCTTCGTTTTTTTTCTATTTTTTCCTTTCTTCATCCCCATGAAAATGAAAATTTTGTCTTATTCAGAGGAAAAGGTCTTGGAGCTGACCATGGGATTTCCCAATTCTCAAAGGATTCTCACACAACTCGGTAGTTCACAAATGGCCATAATTTTTTTTACTTCATAGGTCGCTGAGGCTTATGTTCTTTAATTCTTATTCATGATGCTAAAGTTGTAAGGGACAAATAAAGCAACAGTACCCCTAGCCATTGGAATGTAGACATAGGCAACAACTAAATGGTACAGAACACATATAGTCCCATCCTGGCATAAAATGATACAATGCCCACCAAACTGATAACCATGAGCCAAACACAATTTAGCAACAAAAAATGGACTTGTTTATTTTGTTGTGAGATTGTTGCAGCTAAGACCTTATAATATCTGAACACTGATACCTGTGCCAAACTCCTTATTGATTAGGCTACTAAATAAATCTTAAAGCCTACTCATGTACAAAAAATGATAAACCAACTACATATAGCTAAAATTAATGGCTCACCTGCACTCCTCCAACAAGCATCTCCAATGAAGGGTTCATTATCAAATTCTCTATTGTTACTCCATGAGCAGTGGCAACTAGTTGAATCCCACGTTGTGCAATTGTGCTTGCTGCCATTGCTTCAAGTTTGGTGCCAATTTCATCAATCACAATGACTTGTGGCATATGATTTTCCACTGCTTCAATCAGTACCTGAAGGATCCAAAGCTATAAATATCAGAGTCCTGGATAAATGTTTGCTTAATGATAAAGTCAAATATAGGAATGAGAAAGTGCAAAATTAAATGAACAAAAGAGTAAGGATGAAACTGATCATGCAACCATGCCTGAAACTATGCTAGCGTGCATGTAGCACTTTACTTTATTGAGTGGGACGGGAGAGAACACATATAACATAGCCTTATCCATCTATTCATTCAAATAACAAAAAGATATTAAAATACTGTCTAATTAGTCTATACACAACTATGAATGCATTCAATAGACTTCTCATTCGAAGAGCAATAAACCTTTCTTTTTGTGTCCATTCTTCACAAAAATTATTTGAAATGTTCCACTATCTCAACATGTTTTTTGAAAGAAAGTTTGATTGCTCTTGAATGAAAAGTCTATTAAAATAATTATTTGAAAGATATTAAAATAATGTTCTTTTCTGATATTTCAGAAAATTACTTTAATACCCTATGATAGAAGAATTTCAACCACTCATGTTTTGAGCTTTCAATGATCAACCTTCATTACTAGACCAAAGTGGATAGATGATATTATAAAGTTCTAGTCCATACCTTATGTTGCATGTCATAGTTAGGAACTTGCATCCGACGAGCATTACCAATTCCTGCATGAGGTATATCGCCATCCCCACCTATCTCATTGGAGGTGTCAACAATCATGACACGTTTCTTGTAATCATTTGCAAGCATCCGAGCTATTTCTCTGCAAACATTGAACTTTTAGGCTATCCTGCAACCAGCATGATGCTTATTCCTAACAATGTGATCTCCTTATAAGTTAATATCTTATTTCAGGTGTTCTCACAAATCTATAAATGCTGGGGTTTTAAAATTCAAAGTTTTACGAGTATTGAACTATATGACTTGAACAATTCCATTTCCCAACCAGCTTGAAATCCACTCAATTTTATATTTTACATTTACATAATGTTCAGTACTTTTGCAGAGACATTGCAACAGATTAGACCCTTGCGTTGAATTTCAGAGCACTGAATATTATCAACTGAACTTAGAACTTTCAAGAACTTTTAACCATGAACAAATTACTAAATTATGATATCTAGATGTTAACAAATCTAGTTGCTTGAGATTGTGAGCTGAATTTCTAAACATCCACAAGGGAGGGGAGTAGGCCCAGGCAAAAATTTTCCAGCTCTGACCAAAGAAATGTTTGTAAAGTATCTAAAGCCACTGGACCAGAAACATTTAACCCAGACATATCTCATTCAAGTAAGGAATGCAGAAGAGTTCAGAGGCTATCACTGAGAGGAAATGTGCTAACCTGATAATCTAAAGGTGAAATTCAAATAATTAGAGAACTGAAATCAATGAGAAGAGCACTAAAAAAAACAAATAAATAGAGAGAGTTACTCATGCATGCATGACAAGCAAATCAAAAATAGAAGAGACTAACCTGATAATTGTGGTTTTTCCCACTCCTGGAGGCCCAATTAGCAACAAAGAAGCTCCATCTTGAACAAGGTCTTGCAGTAAATTAGCGCTTCCTGATACTGCACGACCAACTCGGCAAGTTAGACCAATTATTGCACCCTTCCGATTCCTGATAGCACTAATGCGATGTAATGTTCGGCTGATGCCTGCTCGATTGTCAATGGCAAAATCACCGACCTGCAATATACATTTCTGTTAAGTTAGAAGCATGCATTTCTCTATTTTGATTCATCAACGGTATAGATTATATATTCATGAGAAAAATGAAACAGTTACAAGTCAAATAATACTCTACTGAATATAATGGGCACTAATAAGGGAATCAAAGAGCATTTTATTCTTAACATTTTAGATTCGTTCTGGTCGCATCTGAATGATGACAATTAGACTTCCTCTTTCCTTTCTCTATCAGCCTCACAATGCACCTTCAAATTCCTAACACTTATGGGTGAAGTTTATTTTATCAGAGTTTTTTGCCAGCATGGTTAAAACCACCAAACAAAAGGAATTATACTACACTTAAAAAGAAAGAATCCCCACTTTGTATTCGATATAAGCTTCCATGTCAGTTAGGTTACAAAGTTGGGATATTTACTTTGTAACTCTAGCATTACTCGCCATAAATTACTATCAAAAAGCTATTAACAATTACTCTTGCATGCCAGTATAACTTTGTTTTATAAGAATCTCTCATTGGCATCTTCGGTTTTACAATGCTAAGTACAGACTGACAGACGCTTAACACAATCAATCATATTTATCATGCAATAACCAAAAGAAATAAAATCCCAATCCAAACACTCAATATTCCAATCAAGTTATAGCCTTCAAACTTTAATCAAACACTTGCCAGCCAAAATTCAAGACTCAAGAGCAAGAACCAAAATTTAACCTGAGATGTAGCATGTTCAAGGTCCTGGACTGTGATTGGACAATCCGATAAAACAGAGTCTCCAGATGGAAATCTAGCCAAAGGTTTGCGGCCCAAATCCATAACCACTTCAATCAATTGATGAAGCTCCGGATGGTCACTAACTCTTCTTCGCATTTCCTCCGGTAAAAGCGCCAACAAGCGGCGTAATTCCATCTCAAAATCATCATTCACCGGAGAAGAAACTGCCCAATTCGAATACGAAAGAATTGAAACTTTTGCTCGATACCCATAATATTTTTTGAAGAAAAAAAATGGGTTTCGACAGAAATGAAGAGAACTGAAATGGGTCTTGGATTTTGGTTGAAAGAGCAAAGCTTGATGCTTGTATTGGCTGGTTAAAGGAGATGTATTGTGAAACAGAGAAAAACAGAGCATCTCTGTATCGGCTTTGTGTTGGCGGGAAATTTTGGTGCGAGTTTTTATTGGAAATTCATTGACTTTTTGTTCTAGTTACATGTAAGTGAAGCTATTTGTGCTGATTTATGATTTCTTTTTCTGAAATTCTGTAAATGAGATATGCCAGTGGAGAGACTATCAGCCAGTTACTGGCTTGGAGGTGTGCAGATTACTTCTAGTCTTGTTGACGTGATATGGATAAAATAATAATTTGTAAGCTCAATTGACTGGTGTTGATGTTCGTAGATGGGTTCATTAAAAGAGGTTGGTGATGAAATCATCAATGATGTACACGCCTCGTTAAAACCCTAATACTAACGTTAGGATAATTCTTTCAGTGATCACTCACCTTATTAACATAACGGGTCTCAAACTGCAAAAATTTATGTTAATATTTTGCTCTTTAGTTCTGGTAACCCATAGTGGTTATCTTAATTCCATCACTAGTTAGCGTTAGCCCAAACGGCAGTCAGCAAGATATAAATTTCTTTTTTCAAATAAACTAAACTTAAAAAAAAAATTAATTTAAAATGAGTTGATAATTGTTTGGGATAAAAAAACAGCAATGCTACAGACACGGTGTTTTTACACCGAAATTTGTACCGGCTGACGTGTGTGGCTGACTAACCATCCAAATCATCCCACGTGTTTTGACGTTATTGAATTTGATCTAATGAACGGCCGTCCATAAATTGGACGGCCGTTCACTGATATGGACCCCGTCCATATTATATGGACGGGGTCCATTTAATAGGACGGCGTCCTATTTAGAGGAGCCCCCATTGCTAATAAAAATTAAAAATATTAAAAAAAATTAGGGACGGCGTTCACAGGTCATGAACGGCCGTCCATAAACATGGACGGGCGTTCAAGTGTAATGGACGGCGTCCTTTAATTTGGACGGTTTTTAAAATATAAAAAATTAAAAAAAATCTGGGACGCTCGTCCACAATTGTGGACGGGCGTCCCTAATTTTTGGACGGCCGTCCGTATAAAGGGGCCGCCATAATTTGTTTAAAAATTTATAAAAAAATATTTGGACGGTCGTCCCATTCCTTAGGGACGGGCATCCCTTAATTATGGACGGCCGCATAATTAAGGGACGCCCGTCCACTCCTTAGGGACGGGGAGTCCCTAAGTATGGACGACCGTCCATACTAAGGGACGCCAGTCCCTAAGGAATAGGACGACCGTCCCACCTCTAATTAAATAAAAAAAAGAAATTAAAAACTTTTAGGTTTATTTAAAACTTTTAAAATAAAAAATTAGAATTAAAACGTTTTAGGTTTATTTTGCACTTTTTGGGAAATCGTTTGAAAAAAACGGGCGGCGGTTTCTTCTTCTTCTCCATCTGAGCTCGGTTCGTCTGGTTCTTCACCCCATCTGCGCGCTCTGGTTATGGTGTTCTTCATCTCAAAAAAAACTAATCAGCCGCGGTAATAAGATACTTCGTTTCTCCATTTTTATTTTTTTATTTTTTTTTGTTGGATGAATGTGTTGGATTTACGAGTTGATTTGATAAAGAGAAATCCAGTCCGTTTGGTGGGATTGGTTTGTGTGATTGACAAATAGAAGTGTTCTGTTTGAGTGTTTTTGGCTTGGAAAATGCTTACATTTTTCTTGGTTGTGTGATCTGCTCTCTCTGTGAGGCCGTTGTTGGTTGTGTGGCTTACACTTTCGTTTTTCAATTTTTTTTCAATATTATGCATGATACAATTAAATTAAGCCTACAAAATACTGTCAAGTGTTATAAACTCAGAGTTGGAGCTTGAACTACCAATGCAGGCTTAAACATATGTTTTTGTCAGTAGACACTGTAATGCAAAACACCGGTTTATTTATTTATTTATTTTTTGTTGCTGTTGTTCCTAATGATTGAGTAAGTTGGAAATAAGGATAAAAGCATTTTGCTGAAAGTTTAAGTTCAAATTGAAGTGGATTGAGTTGAGCTGCAGGTTTAATAGTTGAGTTGGAGTTGATTTGAATGATTGAATTGAAGTGGTGTTTTTGTTTACTGTTTCATTTCAGCAAGCATTGTTTCCTAACTCTTTACATTATCAATATATATTTTCCATATTCTGAGTTGTCGTTGGATTTGGTGTTGGAATGTTGCTGAATGTGTGTGGGTTATATTGTATTGTCGCATTTGAGTTGTGTGTGCGTGTGTTTAGTTGAGTAGAGATCTGTGAAGGTGCCGAGTTCCATCAGTTTATGACTTTTATGTCGACCGAAATTTACATGTACTGGTGGTGGGTTTATATGCATTATGGGTTGCATTTTTGTGATATAAAAGCATGATTTGGAGGTGGAATTACATGCTTCTGGACTGCATTTTTGCCAAATTATGCAGTCCAGAAGCATGTAATTCCAGCCTCCAAATCATGGTTCTGGACTGATTTTTGCCCAAGAATTGGAAGGAACATCCAGGCATGAAATAATTCAATACCTGTGGGAAATATACTGTGCCTCGTCCATCAATGTCAAAAAACATAGGTAAACCACCTTCAACACTATATACAAGGACCCGATTTTGAAACTTTGAAAGTGTGATCTCTACTATATAAATTTTAAGTATAAATTCAAACAATTAGTAGAAAACACAATAACAATAGTTCCTAGCCTCCACTCATTTCTCAAAAAAGAAAAGGTAAACTGAATAAAACTTCAACTGCCTCATCCAGTTTCATGAAGGACTTTAACGTAAATTAATTGTCGTAAAACAACCTTGATAGTATACTGTTAAAAGTGGGAAGATGGGTATGGTGTATGTGTTTGTGATAGTACTATGGATATGTTTTTTGCAGGGTTTTAGAAGGAAGCCGAAAATGGTAAGAGCAAAAAACACAAGCACTCCGGATGCAGGCTCTTCGTCATCTGGAGTCCAATTTCGAGACAGGAACATAAAAAGCAATACAAAGAGATGGCGAAAAGAGATATTTGTCTTGGAAGAAGTTTGGTATAGATTTATAAGTAGTTTGGGTTTAGGTGATGAGATTAAGGTTGGATCCGTAATTTGAAATGGGAGCAGGTGCGAGTATTACTATGACGGATATAAGCATTTGATTTACGAGTTTTTAGTAGTTTGGAAGTTGTGGAGACAAGTACTGATGATTTACCGCCGTTACAATGTTTTTTAGATTAAGAATCAGAATTGTGTAGTAAGGCCACAGGACTTAGCAAACTGATGATAGGATTGATTTTGAAGGTTTGGATAGGTACCCAAACATGGGATTCCAGACAGCTTGGACGGATGTTTCTGGAATAGGGGTTTATCATCCACGGTGTAAATCTACGAAGTTAAGAAATCCTGCCAGATAGAGTTTTTCACACGATTTCGACATTCACATTTAATGGCAGGAAAGAGACAAAGGGAATGTGACAGTGAAGGATTTATTGTTGATGGAAGCAGCAGTAACAGGGAAGCAAGTAAATTCAGCTCAGTTATTGTTAAAAAGTTGGGAGAGATTAAAGCAGAAAAGGGTGACATTTATTGGGGGATGATTGTTACGCTAATATGTCAGAAGTTGGTTTCAGACCACCCCTTTAGATGAAGCAAATAAGATAACGTTTTCTGCAAATAATTTGTTGGGGATGTCACATTGTCTAAAATGGGTTTGATTAAAAAGAATGTGACAGGAGAATGGTTGTTGATTGGGATGAAATTGAGGGAGAGGCAACGGTGCAGGGAGGTGTCCCTATTCCAGAAGGGGAAAATGAAGGACGTCTATGTGCGGAAAAGAGAAGAACGAGTATGGAACCTGGATCTTCTCCGAAGTAGAACAAATGTCTCTCAAACCTTAGATGAATAGTAAGGAATTGATCGGATTGAAAGGTTTCAAGAAGAGAGTTTTTCACGTATTGAGAGGAAAATGCAAGAACAACAGGATCAGTTGCAAAGTGATTTCAACTCGTTCGCATCAAGAATAGAAGAAACGGTTGAATCATTGGGGAACGCATGACAGATATCCAACATGATGAAGAAATTCTCACCAGCCTCGGCCTCCTCCAGTCAGCCTCCCACCCCTACACTAGGATGAAGAACTACTGAACAATCTTGTCTTCTCAACATTTGTATAGTTAATTGGGGCACTGACTATGAATGTTAATTGTAATTATGAGTAGTTCAAATACTGAAATGTTGTACAGAAATATGTTAATTAATAAAGTTTGATTTCACAATATATTCTCAATTAGCTGAACTTCTCCAATTTCATATGACTGTTATTTTAGTATAAATGTATGTAGAAGATATATGTGGCACAGTATACTAAAATGAAATGAGAATAATCTAAATAAAAAGTGACGATAATATATACTGAAACATCAGAATAAGGATAATATATACATTACGTTATTATTATGAATCAACACCCTACAATCAAAGTGTACTTTACCCAACTAGAACAGAAAAATCAAAATAAAACAACTGATGCCAAAGAAATATCAATACCCTAAATCTGAAATGAAATGTGAAATTGAAATTAATATAACGATAATATATACTGAAAACATTCCGAATAAGGATATATATACATTCATTTATTATATGAATTCACACCCTACAACAAACAGTCAACTCTTACCCAATCAACAACAAAAAGAATAAAAACAATACAACTGATTGGCATAAGCTCAACTGCATTCATCAGAAAATAACCACAACGAAGTAATTTCTACCGAATACAAATGCAACAATGCTCCAACCAGTGGACGATATCAATCTCCCAACGAAACATGTTCATCATTTCATCTTCCTGTCCAGGAATAAATTACTATTTGCTTCGAG
Organism: Pistacia vera; assembly: GCF_008641045.1. Taxonomy (NCBI): domain Eukaryota; kingdom Viridiplantae; phylum Streptophyta; class Magnoliopsida; order Sapindales; family Anacardiaceae; genus Pistacia; species Pistacia vera. The sequence continues at coordinate 43,827 of NW_022195496.1, forward strand.
ATTCTGAACCGACAGGTGGACACTGTCAATGTTTAATAACCACGATTTAGCACATGTTATGAAAAACTCAAGGTTTTTACAATTATCCAACATACATAACACATACCTGAGTAGCAGCAATATCATTTGATAACACTTGAGTTCCCAATACAGTTTCAGCAATGTTGGCTCGGTCTGCTGATGATTTTTCCCTATAAAGTAGCAAAACACATTATAATCAAGTAAATATTAATAAACTTCAAATACGTAAATAATCTTTAAAAAACAAATATCAGTAGAATGGGTGGATAACTCATACCAGTCTTTGTTTCGGAGTTTTGATTTTAGTCTATGAACAATTTCGTCAACCTTCGATTGTTCTTTTGCATGGAGGACGACCTTTGCTGCGAGCTACCGTGGACTATTAATTAGACTATTCCTCTCTTTCTGAGGATGCCCCCTCTTTACTAACAAAACCCCCTCATCTTCCTTCTGTCCAACTGATTTTTCACTCCAGTAATCAATTCCATCAACATGTTACAGTCTTCCTCATTGTTTGTGCATATCAGCTACTGTCAACATTAGATTAGACAATTCTCAAAACTTGTTGCTCTACTACGTTGTGCTCACTATTATAACTTACCTTGATTTTCGTATGACATCTTTTTAGTTTTCTCCAACGCCGTAGAATGTACTTATCTGGAATGTGTGAAACCCTTTTATGAATCAACACAATAAGGGCATGTCGCATAAAATACCTTTGAACTAAACAAATGACAATTGCAGGAATATACATGAAATCTCTTCAAAGTAAACCAGAAACGGAACACGCCGATTACTATCTCCAAACCAAATATTTCTAAAAACTGATACTCCTCATACGAATCGGACTTTTTCAGAAAAGATAATTCACATAAATCTTCCCCGCAATCTCTTCTTGAAACTCTTTAAATTTTGCGGTTGTGTATGCATTTTGAAATTGTTCTCAATGGGGTAATTCGTTATGCATGGTATCCAAGACTTGAAAGATCTAAAATCAGCCTCCCTCTCCTTTTCCACTTTATCTCGCAATGCATTATCATATTGTTCCACAAATTGTTTCAATGTTGTTTTGGAATTTACATATCCATCGAAAAATGCATGCATACTTTCACTACGTTGGGTAGTAGACTAACCCCACGAATGTATCTTTAAGAAATGCAGGCACCCAACGTACTCTTCTTTATACAATCCAGATAACCATTATTCTCATGAAGGTTATACACATCAATGAATTTGTTCCACCGTTCTTCGAACTCTTCACGTGCCAACGAATCATACACAATATTTGTAACGTAAACTTTATAGTTTCATATTCGTTATACCCTCTTAACTTCTCAGGCAGTTTCTTCATTATATGCCACAAACACCACCTAGTCTTGTACTAGGGAAAACAATCTCAATTGCATTTTGCATGGCCTTATCTTGATCGTGATAATTCATTAGGAGCAACATCCATGCATTCAAGCCAAGAACGAAAAAGCCATACAAATGTCTCTGTGTCCTCATGTGTAAATTAACCCACAACCTAACAATGTGAATGTCCATGATGATCAACCCCCACAAAAGCCGCAAATGGCATATCATACTTGTTCGTCAGATACGTTGTGTCGAAAGTCACAACATCACCAAAATCTTTATATGCGGCCATCTAGCATCAAACCATAGCACATTCTTCAATCGACTCTCTTCATCTACATCAATCATGTACCAGAAATTAGAATTCTCCTTTTGCATTTTCATAAAATACTCTAGCACTGCCGAAGCATCTCCAACTCCAAGTCGTAGCCTTCTAACTTTTTCAATGTAATTCTACATTTTTGTAGAAATGACAAATTCTCTACACTCCTGCCTCAACTGAACATGACTGAAATTTTACACGGTCTAATCCCAGCCTGATCATTAACTTCAAGCCTCCTTTTCACAAAAGGCTGTATCGTTCGGTTTACTTTGAAATATCTTCTTTTCGCGGACTTGTAAGATCATGGTTATGTTCAAGCACAAACTGACTTAATTTCCCATTTGTATTCACCATTCAAAGTTGCACTAATCCGACTTACAATCTGTTTTTGCAACAGGTTGTTTTTTCAAGGTATTTCTGCATTTACTTCTCTCCTTCCCCGAACAAGAACACGCCACTGTCACGTATCTCATAATTCCATCATCTCCTTTCTTTGACGTACGTATCATTGCTTCAAAACCCATTTTATTCCATACCTTCTGTAATACTTCAACAAACTATCAACTGAATCAAACACCATTCCAATATGAGGCTCCACTTCTTCCTCTGCACATCCCGTATCTTCTAATTCATCACATTCATTTTGATTCAATGGTTTTATAATAAATAAAATTAGAATGTAAACGCATCATAATAAACAATACAATACACCATATTAAAAAAGTTTCTAAAACAATTTACCTCAACATCATGAAACGAGGCACACTGGACTCTTCCAATTCAGTTATTTCATGCACAACTAATACCAGTTTTTACGTTCACGAATCTAGTCACAACTCACCACAAAATATTATCTATCAAACATGTATTAATCCATTCAAACATATATTCAATCTAAAATAGAATATAAAATAAGTCAAAAATTCTTACCTTCACAAACAAATCCTAGATCCTAGCTTAACAGTTTTGATATTTACTTTCGTTTCAAGGTTATCTTTGTAGGACGAGATATTGCTGCTGGTGCTGGACGAGAATTGCTGCTGTTGCTTGGCTGTTGAGGAAGTAACGGCGTCAAGGAATCACAACACGCAAGAGGAGAGCTAAGAAACCAAATGGCGCAGAGAAGAACAGAAGATAAACAAATGAGGGAGACGAAGGAAAAGAGAAGAAAAAAATTTGGCGCTTAAATGAAGCGTATTAGGCAAGCCATCCTTTATTATAAAAAAAAAATTTAACAAAATAGGACGCCAGTCCATGTATTTTGGACGGCCGTCCTAGTAGATGGACTGGCGTCCATGTAGTTTGGACGGTCGTCCCTAGTAGATGGAGCCAGTCCATATACTAGGGACGGCCGTCCATATTTACATTATATTAAAAAAAAAAGTAATAATAAAAAAATTTTAAAACTATGAGGACGGCCGTCCCCTTATAAGGACGGCCGTCCTGATAATTTGGACGGCCGTCCTCATAGAGATGGACGGCCGTCCTTCTAAGGGGGACGCCCGTGCCGGTCCATATATGGGGACGGTCGTCCAAATTATCAGGACGACCGTTCATCATTTAGGGACGGCCAACCCATATAGGGGGACGGCCGTCCAACATATTTTATGGAATGGACACCCGTCCTGATAATTTGGACGGCCGTCCCCCTATTGTCTGTTTTCAATCAGTCCAACGTGGCGGCTTCCACGTGTTTCGGTGCAATATTTCGGTGCAACTTTTCGGTGGGTATAGCATTTTTGTAAAAATAATACGAGCTTGAACTTGCCTCCAAATGGGCGAGTGCTAATAAGGCCCACAAACTTTAAGCCAACCACTAGCTCCTGTAAATGACACCTTGAAGCATTAGCTAATCTCTATAGCTCCATCGTCTAGTGCTCTACAGAACACCTAACAAAGAGGTGAAGTAGTTGCACATGAAATTATAGAAAAACGGCCATGATGATTAGTAGCTTGATGTCCGTAAAGTCCATTAACGTCTCTCAGTCCATGATATCTCTTCATCTTCAGCTTAATGGCTATCATTACAACAGTACGAATGATCAATTAATAATTCATGAAGATTTTACTACTGATAATTCAAAGTGCAAGTATTGTACTTTGATGACTCTTTCTTAAGTATTGATACAAGTTGTCTATAATGTGTTGGATTATTCATTTTTTTTTTTGTATATAGTTGTATTGTTACTGCTGTTAAAGTAGTTAAAGTATAACTAGTTAGTTTGTTAGATTAGTTAGCTACTTGACTGAATTAGTTAGTTTGTTAGAGTAATTAGTTAGTTGATTGAACTATAGTTAACCAATTAACTCTAGTTAACTGAATGTAATAAATTGGTGTACAATACTCGATTTTTCACTAGAGCTGAATAAGAAACTTTACTCTTATTCTTTGAAACCTCCTCTCTGATCAAAATAGAACATGGTATCAGAGTAGTTCATTAAGCTGCGAAATCACCATCTCTTTTCAAGAATTTAGCTAATGTTGAAAGGAGAGATCGTATAGTTGAGGATTGGTTTTTAATTCAATAATTGCTCAAGTTAGGTTAGTCTTTTGCAAATCAATTGAAGATTCGGCGATTGCTCAATACAAGTGAGTTCTCTGTAAATTGTTTAAAGAAGTGATTTAGAGCAAGCGAAATGGCGACAGATTCAAGCTCGCCTCTTTACATCCATCCTTCCGACACTCCTAGTTTAGTTTTGATCTTTGAACAACTCATTGGAATGGAGAACTACGGAATATGGAATAGAGCTATGATTGTGTCTTTAAGAGCGAAGAATAAGCTAGGATTTTTGGATGGTTCTTGTGAGAAATCAAGCTTCAATCAATCGTTACATGCACAATGGGAGTGATGTAACTCCTTAGTGCTAGCATGGATTTTTAACACGGTCTCGAAGGATATATTCAATAGTATCGTGTATTCGAGTAGTGTGCATCAAGTGTGGCAGGATCTAAAGGAATAGTATAACAAAGTTAATGGTTCAAGAGTTTTTGGAATTCACAGAAAAATTGTGAATTTGGTGCAAGGAACCAACTCGGTTGCAATGTATTACAACAAACTCAAAACCTTATGGGATGAATTAAGCTCGTTAGTTAGTCAGCTAGCACCAAACAGTGGATCAGCTAAAGCTTATTTAGCACATTTCAATCAGCAGAAGCTACTGCAGTTCTTGATTGGGCTACATGACTCATATAGTTTAGTAAGAAGTCAAATTTTGCTGACGGCTCTTCTACCCTCGGTGAAACAGGCATACTCGATAATTAGTGAAAATGAGAGTCAAAAGATCCTCACTGGTTTCAATCATAGCACAGAAGTCAGTACTGCATTATACTCGCAAGGAAACTAGAAGAATCTAACTCAAAACACAAAATATAAGGGGAAAAAAACCCTATATTGAGTGTGATTATTGTCATGCTCCAGGACACAAGAAGGAAAATTGTTATAAGCTACACGGATATCTAGCGGATTTTCAATTCACCAGAGGATGAAGGCTAAGGCTAATCAAGCCCAATCTAACTAGGAATCTATTCCACATACTCAAATTGTGAATCCAGAATCTGGAGCTAATCTTGGAAATGTGTTGACACCAGAACAATATGCACAGTTGTTACAATTGCTGGGCAAAGAGAACATCTTGACACCATCTGCAAACTTAGCAGGTAAAACCATCTCTTTATACTCCAGTTTTAATAATAAGGATTGGATGTTAGATTCAGGGGCCACATATCACATGACCCATAATTTTCAGAATCTTGAATTTACTGTTGCTAGCCAATCACCCATAATAAACTATGTAGGACTTCCTAATGGCACAAAAACCCCCATTAAACATGTTGGTTATGTGAAATTGCAGGAAAACTTGTGTCTTGATAAAGTTTTGTTCTTACCAAATTTTAAATACAATCTACTGTCAGTGTCTAAATTGACTTCATTAGGTAGATATTCTGTTACATTTTATCCTGATTTTTATGTTATTCAGGATATATGGAGTGGCAAACTGAAGGGGATTGGTAAGCAATGAGAAGGGTACCATTTTGTTCCCAGTTCACAAATAAAATTGTATAGTTCTGTTTTAGAAATAAAGGAAGTTGTTTGTAAGCATTCTTCTGATTTAGGACTTGAAACAATTGTCAGTAAACAATCAAATGTAGCTACTGCTTCTTTAATAAAGAACCCGTATTTGTCATCAGTTTTATCTACTACCTTGCATATTAAAGATATTGTCCTTTGGTACAAAAGATTAGGACATGCACCACTTTCAATTCTCAAAAGGATATATAATACTTTACCTTAACAACATGATTTCCACTGTGATGTTTGCCCCTTAGCTAAACAAACTAGGCTACCCTTTGCATCAAGTGATACAAGTTCCCTACATGTTTTTGAGTTGTTGCATTTAGATGTTTGGGGGCCCTATAGGATACCTACACAAGGAAATGCCAGGTTTTTCCTTACTGTAGTGGATGATTTCTGTAGGATTACTTGGCTATTTCTGATGCAGCATAAGTCAGATGTTTTCCAAACATTAAAAGACTTTATTCACATGATTCAAACTCAATTCAACCAAACACCTAAATGTATAAGGACTGACAATGGGTCAGAATTCTTTAATCATCAATGTCAAGAGTTATTGGCTAGTTTAGGCATCATACACCAAAATACATGTGTATACACTCCACAACATAATGGAGTGGTAGAGAGAAAGCATAGACAAATATTAAACATAGCTAGAGCTTTTAAATTTTAGTCTAGTACCCCAAATTATTTGTGGGGTTATGCTATCAAGGCTGCAGTGTACATCATTAATAGGTTACCTACAAAAGTCTTCGATAGTCTATCACCATATGAAAAATTCTATGGAACTGCACCAAAATTGAATCATTTAAGGGTCTTTGGCTGCTTGGCATATGCTACCAATTTGATTCATCATGACAAGTTTGCTGCAAGATCCATATCTTGTGTTTTCCTTGGTTATTCTCCCACAAAAAAAGGGCTATAACTTATATGATTTACACACTAAATCCATCTGCATTAATAAAGATGTAGTCTTCCATGAGCACATCTTTCCTTTCACTTGGTCTAACAAACCTATTTTCTTGGATTACTTTATAGCACAAGATTTTGATAATTCTGATCCTATTTTAAATACCTATCCTGACAATGCAAGTATCCTGCAAGACACAGAACCAACAGATTTTTTGCCATCATCCCATCCTGATGTATTACCTTCAAATAATGATTATATCACTGATTCATCTGCTCAACATAGAAGATCTAGTAGGACAACTAGACCACCTATTTGGACCACAGATTTTGTTTGTCCAACTTTACCTCAATCCAATTTGACAGTTGCCACTTCATATCCTATACACAACTATGTATCCTATAAACACTTGTCCCCCACTTACCAAAAAGGCCTATCTAGTATTTCAGCTCTTACAGAACCTACTTCCTTAACCCAAGCATCCAAAGATCCCCAATGGATTGTTGCAATGCAACAGGAAATTCAGGCCTTGGAAAGAAACGAGACTTGGTCCTTAGTTCCCCTGCTTCCTAGAAAAGTACCAATCGGTCGTAAATGTGTATATAAATTGAAGTATAAGGTAGATGGCACTCTAGAAATGTATAAGGCAAGACTAGTTGCCAAGGGCTTTACACAACAAGCTGGGATTGGCTATGAGGAGACTTCTTCTCCTATGGTTAAGATTGTTACTGTTAGGCTTGTGTTGGCTATTGCTTCCATGAAAAATTTGTCACTTTATCACATGGATGTTGACAATGCATTTCTTCAAGGAGATCTACAATAGGAAATATACATGCACCTACCTCAAGGATTTCCTAAACAACATGATACCTCTTTGGTTTGTAGGCTACACAAGTCTTTGTATGGCTTGAAGGAAGCCTCTAGAGCTTGGAATACCAAGCTCACTACTGCCTTAATGAAAGGAGGATTTCAACAATCACCATCAGATTATTCCTTCTTCTTTAAGAAGGTTACTGGTCATATTGTCATTTTACTCATTTATGTTGATGATTTAGTCCTTACCGGTAGTGATTCTTCACTTATCCAAGCTACTAAAGATCTATTGCATTCCCATTTTAAATTGAAAGATTTGGGTGCTCTTAGATATATTTTAGGATTTGAGGTTGCAAGATCTTCCAAGGGGATTAGCTTATGTTATTTCCTTTGGAGTTAATTGCTGAGTCAGGACTAGCTGCTGCTAAACCTTCTTTGGTTCCACTTGATCCAAATCTCAAATTCACTACTGCAACATATGATGAGCAATTTCCTGGTCTACAGGTTTCTATCTTGCAAGATCCATCAATATACTAAAAGCTCATTGGTAAGTTGCTTTATTTATGTTTGACCACACCTGACCTTAGTTTTGCAGTAAATCTTTTTAGTCAGTTTATGCATCAGCCTAAGGAGTCTCATCTTCAGGCTGCTCTAAAGGTTGTAAGGTATGTCAAACGCTCTCTTGGTTTGGGTTTATTCTTTCCTGTTCATGGTTCACTTTAGCTACAGGCCTTTTGTGATTCGGATTGGGCTTCCTGCCTTATGACTCGTAAATCTATTACTTGATTCTATATTTTTTGGGAAGTTCCTTATTGTCATGGAAATCAAAAAGGCAAGCTACTGTTTCTCGGTCCTCTTCTAAAGCAGAATATCAAGCTATGGCCACTACTGTTTGTGAAATTATTTGGTTGACACAGCTCTTGAATGACCTAGCTCTTCCACTTCAGCTGCCAATTCCACTCTGCTATGACAATAAATCTACCATTCATATTGCTTTCAATCCGATATTTCATGAGCTTATGAAGCATATTGATATTGACTGCCACATTGTGTGTACCAAGATAAAAGAAGGGTTGATTGTTCCTACTCATGAACAACCTGCGGATCTGTTTACTAAGGCTCTTTCTGGCCCTGTTCATCAACATTTACTATCCAAGTTGGGAGTGATTGACATTCATCACCCACCAACTTTAGGGTTGGGGGGGAGGAGGAGAGAGGAGATTATTCAATTTTTTGTATATAGTTGTATTGTTACTGCTGCTGTTAACGTAGTTAAAGTGTAATTAGTTTGTTTGTTAGAGTAGTTAGTTAGTTGACTGAATTAGTTAGTTTGTTATAGTAATTAGTTAGTTGACTGGACTATAGTTAACCAATTAACTATAGTTAACTGAATGTAATAAATTGTGTACATTACTCGATTTGTCACTTGAGCTGAATAAGGAATTTACTCTTCTTCTTTGAAACCTCCTCTCTGATCAAAATAGAACACAATGGAGCTAGCCTTCCCATTCTGTTCTAATTATTGAGAATTTACTTTGTATATATCAAGAACGAGAACGTCTTCATTTATTCAATACAATTATGATGTTCTGACCTGAATTTAATTCCCCATCTGAATTCTGATCTGGGGTCAATTTATTGGGCACTGCTCTCTTTTTTTAGCCAGGCTGCTGAAATATTTGCATTCACTGAATAAATTCTACAAAAATAACTTGTTTCTTCTTATCATGAAGTAAAATGCAGGCGCGCAACTGACTTTACAGAAGGATCTCATAAAGGTTGAGTGGGATACCATAAAGATTTGAGTGATAGAACAGAAGTGTTTCACCACTTCAAATAATGCTTTTTCTTCTAAAGTTCATACATTTGACTAGAAAATATCTTATGATGAAGATGAACCCAGGTGTCTGGGCCTTTCCAGAAAGGCTCTCTTAACTCAGAAGGAACAAATTTGCTAGTCATTTTCAGGCTTGAATTTTCCTGTTGCTATCTGATTCTATATAATACGCAACCAAATACACACAAAAAAACTATTTAAAGTTCAAACCTGATCTTAGAAATTAAGTTTTCTTACGGGTTTATGGAGTAAGACTTAATTTTTGAGGTTGAAGTGATGTACATGTTATAAATGTGACATTTCATGTCAGAAAATATCTGTTCTAAGAAGAAGACCCCATTAATTAAGTTCATACGAATTTTCTTAGTTGTCAATATCTTTAGAGTAATATATGCAGGCGGACTGTGACATTATGGAAATGCAATTTAGGGATGTTAAACTTGTTAGATTAGACGTCTCACCATCGATATGGTCGGTGACATGGACAATCATTTACAGACAGAAGAAACAGCCAAAGACACCATTAATTAATCAAATTTGTTGCGTGACTTCTGCTCTCTATTTTTAATATCATTCATAGTCATAGATCACCTTCAAACATTTGCCTGTCAATCACCTCTCAGTCGTTGTAGGAGCATTTACTCATAAATTAAGAAATAAATAATATCATTTCAAACAGTAACTTTTGGAATCATTTACTTAACCATTAATTAATTACGAACGAATTGAAAATAAATTCAAAACTCTTACCAGCGTACTTTATGTTAAGGAACTGTCATGAACTGAGACTTGACTTAACATGATTAAATTTCCAACTTATAGATATTAATACTTTATATTTCACATTTATGAAATCAGTATATACAACAAAAGCAAGGGTGGTTCCCGACACTAATAAGCTTGTGTCACAATCTCATTGTAAAATTATTTACTTATTGCCATAACTGGCATAGACAAAAACAAAGAGATGTCATTTTTTTTATATAGAAGCCTAGCTGTTAATCAACGAACGGAGAGATATGAAAACTAAAATAACAATAAACATACAAACCACAAACTGGTAAAGAGAAAGAAAAAATAAATTATGATTTTACCCTGATTCACCCAAATAACAGGCTACGTCCAGCTGAGCTCATCTTTCTTGTTTACCATGAAATTAATTTATTCTATTATTTGCTATCACTCATTACAAAAAAAAAAAAAATATGTTTATATATTATGTTTAAAAGACTAAAACCTAATATTATAAAGATTTATATTCCTAAACCCAAACTTAATACTGAATTAATGATTTAAAAAAATCTTTCAGCGGCTCTTCATGAAAAATGTCCAAACCGTCTACGGACGAGAGATGGGACTCCTAAATGTGTCTTTGTAGCCCATTAATGCTAAAGTGGTCAACAACTCAAAAAAGTGAATTCAGAAATTCAGAACATAAAATGTGAGTAAGAATATTGATACTATGAAAGAGATCTGTAACATGGTATATTAAACGTAAATATGTAACGTCGGCATGTCTAGAATTTATGTATCTCACATTTCATATTTTACATGTTATATATATGATACGATATGTTTAACAGTTAACAGTCACTCTACATTATTTCCATGATGTACGCATTCAGGGCATGTACTATATGAAGAACCAATTATGTTGTGAAAATGTGAATGATATTAAATATTTCTGAGCAGAGAAATTTATGTATGCATGGCGATTGTGGATTCCAGGTTGTGAGAGTGGGGTATAATATATCAACGTCAAAAGGCAGAAGAGTAAAGGAAATATTATTATTAGGTTAAAACTGATGAGCGTGAAGAGCTGAGAAAATTTTTCCCCCAAATTCATGTCCCACATTCAATATTATAGCACCAAGGTAATCGACCAACCACTTTGGTTTGAGTATTACTATTCCAATGGCATTCTCTTTTTTGACACGCCCTAACCACTTTCTATTATTTTCTTATCTAATGATTCACAGAATTTTTTTTTCAAAGTGTCTTTTTGCTTTTGAAAACAAGTTTAAACTGAACCCTAAACCCTTTTCGGTTAAAGAAAACGTTATCTTTCTAAAGTCCTCTAAACAAAAAATTAATTTTTTTTAAAATCTTGTTGTAAAGAAAGATTAAAAGACAAAATTTTTAACAAGGTTTTTCGTATATTGAAAACTGTAAAAAATATGCACCTTAATTAATCCCTAAAGGTCTTGGTACGTACTATCCATCAAGTAAAAGTCTTAGTGACCACCCCTATTAGTAGGTGAGGGGACTCGAACTCAAAAGCTCATAGAATTTCTTTTACTTATTTATCATCAAGTCATCCGATGATGGTTAAAGTCAAATAATATTGTTTTTAAAGAAAAATGGATCTTGGTTATATATATGCTTTAATAAAAAGTACATATATGATGGTTTTGATGTTGATTTAGCACAAGATAGCCATATATTCAGGAAAAAAAAAAAATCAACTTTAATCTCGAAAAGTATTACCAAATTCTTGAATATGAGTGTGTGTATGAACAGGAACGTACCGTAGTCTTTAATAAAATTGCAACAGGACACCTGTTAAATACTTTTGATTTTGAAAGCAAAATGTAAACCCAGAAAGTTACAAATAAATGGATAGAAACAAGTTGAAAAATCAGATAAAGTTTATGCTCCATTTGCACGCTACGCCAACTGTTCAATTCCTATCGACAAAGACTGCTTTCATTGCACCATCACAATCATTCAAACGCGTGAATTTTCAATTACAAAGTTGTGGCCAAACCCAACCAGCTAGCTTTCTCGAGAAAATTATTTCAATGAGAAAAAAAGAAAGAAAAGAAAAACACATTCCCAAAGATATGTTTTGAATGCTTGCTATATAGCTCCAACAATTTGTCTCCTCAGACAATGACTTCCCTAATCAATTTGTGACAACCAATCAAGAAAGAGTTGAACAAGTTTTTTTTATGTTTTTTTTATTTTGCATGCATAAAAACAAACGCAGATTTTTCCAATTCCTTGTAAACCACAATTTAAATGCTAACTACTACATCTTTTTCTTCCATTAAAGTCACATACTTTAATTTTATTATCACTATTAGAAAACTAATTTATATCAACGTTCTAAACCCTAAACCCTATGAATGCATCGTTACGCCATAAAATTGTGGCATTCTATATTTGTTACAAGAAGACAAAATGCGCCGTTGACACTGTGTAAATGGTGATACATGGTCTAGAAGGGTTTTATTTATTTCTCTTCGAAAAAGAATATTAATGTAAAACCTAAAATTAATGGTAGCCATGCAGAATTTACACAGCAGTAACGTTGCAAAGCTCTAGCTTTTTTCATACAGGACAAACGAAAGAGATTATGGATGTTCTGGTAAGATTGAAACAACAATAAACTGATGAAATTTTACTGTCTTGTTCAGGTTATGAAAATTTAAAATAAGAAATGTCAACCTCATCATCTTCACGTTCATATTTCTCATCATCATTCTACGGAAAAAAATTTGTCTTATCTTTTGGAAATTACAAAGAATGTATGTGTGTATATACTCTTCAAAATAATGCTGTAATTGTACGGGTAAGAAGAATTTGTAGCAGTTAAAAAAGATTGGATCATTTTCATTTTTTCTTTTCTTTTCTTCTTGTTCGTACTAACTAATTAAATCTTCTTGGATCACGAACTGGCCTGCTCACTCTGCGTGCCTGCTGATTGAAGAAGAAAGGCCGATTCATCAGCTTTTGCAGCTTTAACTTTCATTGCACAACCGAGTCTTGAGAGTTACATCACATACCTTAGTTTCTAGACCATTTTTATTCGAAAGAGAAAAAGGGAAGAACCCTTTTTCAACTTGAATCAAATGACAAAAGTGAGAAAAAAACTGCTTATCTACTTTGATGAAATTAATATATGAAGATGAAAACGAGATATTAATTTGATTTGACGATTCCTTCTGGCATAATCAATTCTAGGATACGAATGTACCATTCACTCAATGTCAAAATCTTATGAGCTGGATTACGAACTCCATGAAGTCCATTATAATTAAGATTAATATTCTTCTTAAATGTGAATTTTTTTTTTTATTTTTTTATCATTATGTAAATATAATAGAATGATACAATGAAAATGTTTATCTTCTTGTGAATATATAATAATAGTACTACTCTTATCATTAAGACGATATTTCTATGGATTACAAAGATTGTTACGAATTTCAGTCTTATTACGGGCTAGAGGATAAGAAATCTAAATCAATTTCAGTCTTAATATTAGATACTTATTAGAATGTATATGTTCAGATTTAAACATGATATTTTCCCAAACCAATGCATATTATGGTGTACAAATATTTTATTTTCCTAAAACCTTAATTTTCCTAAAATTGGTCTACTAGTTAAAAATGTTTGCTCACATTATTGATTTTCTAGGTTCAAACCACGTTGGGACTATCTGTCACATTGTAGTTTACCTGGAACATTAGGTTTGTAGAGTGTTCAATAAGACATAGGGATTAGTTGAGATATATGCAAGCTGACCTGAACATGCTAGTTATCAAAAAAAGAAAATTGACACGTAATATCATATCTTATATATTGATTAATTTTAGGGTAAGAAAAAAATTATTAGGGTCTTTTTAATTTATAATCTAAAATAATTTTTAAAAACTGAAATATGATTCAAATTTTGAATTGCATCTAAAGATTTATAATATTTTATTCAAAAATAATAGATTTAATACTAAAAAGTATATATTTTTTTTTTTATACCTATTAATAGTAAACATAAACATTGCAAAAGAAAAAAGCATGTAAAATAGAAGTAGCGAAAATTTGGAAAGGAGAAGGGTGGCCAATAATTCTAGTGGGCCCAAGGTCACATGGTCAGGAACCCAGACGATGCGCATCTAATACACATGACCCACCTCAGTTGACGACCCCACGTAATCAACAACCACGTGGTATCAACTGCCACATGTCCTTTCAGTACACAGGTCATACGCAAGATTGTTTTTACCGTTATTCCCACTCTATATAAAGTAGAAACAATGCCTTCTTTTTTTTCTTTTTATTTTTTTCTTTTTTTAACAAACTCACTGGATGTTGACTTGACCACTCAGAATGAGTTAACATCACCTCAACACAATCATCAATATTCATTAATATTTACCGCCCAATTTTCAATTTAAAAAATATTATTACATTTCAATTATTTATTTAATTGTTCCGAAGAAAATGTGAAGACTAGTTAGATGACCTGTTTAGAAAACCGTAAAATATTTTGTGTCCAAAACGGACAATACCACAATATCTTTGACAATAGAGAGATTGTTACGATAACTATTAATCTTTTCAAAATTGATTTATCCTAACAGAGATCCCATGATGAACCCTAATAATGTTATTGACCAATAAAATTTTATTTCTTAGATGTAATTATTTTTAATAACCAACAAGAAATATTAAATTGTATCTCATAATTTATATTAGGGTAAAACTATTTAGAATAACATACAAGAGGTTGTCTTAAGTTTTAACAGATGTCTTAGAAAAAGATTTTAGTATTTTGATACATGAAATATAGTGTGTCGTTAACCACCATTGAGTGGTTTGATAGTAACAGAATAAAAAGATATTTTATAAGTTCTTGAGTTCAAATATTTTAATAGGGATAGTTATTGAAACTCTAATCCGATAATTTCAAAGATTGGAGCGATTAGTTGAGGTGATGCAAACTGACTCAAACACCTTTGATGATAAAAAAAAAATTATATTATTTTAGTTTGAATGAATCTTAATCATCAACAAATATTCAATTGCTTAAATTTTAAAATGTTATTAAAATAAAAATGAAGATATATTGATAAGAGAAAAAAATAAATTGAGCGTGTGAAAAAATGAATGCTTGACTTGAAAGAGACAAGACAGAGACAATCACAAAACTCCTACCTTTTTGTCTCATGTAAGAGAGAGAGAGAGAGAGGGGCTTTGATGAAGTGTCCACCACATAGAGTGAATGTCCTCCACAATAATATTTTATTGTCTCTTCGTTTTTAGTTTCAACGTAAATCATATTAGTCCATTATATTGGCCCCTAAGCCAAAAGTATTGAATAATCTACCAAAATACCATAAAAAAAAACCCTATAAACATAAAAAACACACGTATAAAGTATAAACCATAAGGGTTGACCTGGTGGTTAAGAAGTTATAGTCATTTACTTCTTGAATTCAAAATAATTTAGAGTCATCTATCACATTTGTGGTTTATGTAAAACATTAAACTTATAGAGTGTTCAATGGACTCCGAAGATTAATTGAGACGTTAGTAAACTGACCCGAACACTCAAATAAAAAAAAAAACTCATATAAATATCGAAAGCTTTTATTTGTCTTTTAAGAAGCATTAAAGAATTCCCTAAAATGAGACAGAAATATAATTAATTAAATAAGTAAATAATTACTCCCCTTAATAAAACTCTCTAATATATTATATATTATATTAATTTAGAAGCATATTTTATGATTAATGATTAAGATTCTTAATTATGTATCAAGGAACATCCAAAATCATGACATAATTTGTTAATATAATTTCTAAAAAAAAAATTATAAAACAAATCATGATCAAAAGCAACCTTATAATTAATAAACCTCGTATCGGCTTTATTTATACTATTATTATTTATTTTATAATCTAATTTCATTTCATTAAATCTCTATCTAATCTTACATCGTTAAACTTTAAATATAAATCATGTGCATCATGTGCACTTCAAAACAAAGAGGTTGATTCTTTGCTTAATTATAATTAATTAATCTTTAATATGAATTTAATATATAGCTACACAACCAACCAACTCTCCTTCTATGTTTTTATTATCCGTCTAAAGATTTGAATCAATCACAGTATTTTAATATATTATAAAAGAAGAAAATAAAGAAGATGGGTTTATTATTACAATAATGTTAGGCGTATAGATAAATTTACAAAGATTTCTCGTAGAAAGTGATATGACAAAAGATGAATGAAAAAATAAATACAAAAAGTCAAACTTATTATATTCACTCTCTATTCATCTTATATCACATTATTTTGTATAATAAATCTTTGTAAATTTTTTTGTATGTATAATATTACTCATTTTATTAAATCATATAAATTCATAAATCATATTATGTTTATAACTGAGTCATATAATTGAGTTATATAATTAATTAAAAAATAAAGGATAAAATAATTATTTTATATAAATTTTATTTGATTATATGACTTAATTGTAAATAAAATATTAGAATGAATTTCAACCTTGAAATAGTGAAAAAAAAAAGGGGGGGTGTTAGAAGATTTAGAAACATATCTTACTTTTGTAGCGATTCAAGATATAATAATGAATTAAAATAAAGTATTTAATAATAAAATAATTGTTCTTCAAAGTGGGGAACATGCATAAAAGAAATCCTCCGATGAGACTTCCAAGATGAAATTGCCTCACTGGCTTCCTAAATACAAGACACAAATGCCCATTGTCATTGTCCAAGAAATCTTTAATTAAATTAATTAATTAATTAAATTAAAAAAGTACAAATGATTTTTGTATTAAAGAATTGTTTAGTAGAATAATCACAGGTTAATTAACATAAAAACAAAAGAAATCAGTCAAGAGTTGGACCCTCCTCTCTTGTTTCTATCATTACTCTGTCTTTGTCTGTCCCAATAACCTTTTTTTTATTCAATTAAATTATAATTAAACACTTTAATCCATCACCCAATTCAATTAAATTATTGCTTAATCCTTCATTTTAATCAAAGGCCACGGATGTCCCCTAAATCTTATTATCACATCAAATTTCAACATTATTTTTTATTTTCTAATCTTACCAAATCCATGATATTAATTTTATATTTATATATAATATGTAATTTAGCGAGCTCTTCATTGGATTAACTCGAATAATATCTAATTTTATATCTTAAAATGCATAATATTAATTTTATATTTATATATAATATGTAATATAACGAGCTCTTCATTGGATTGACTCAAATAATATCAAATTTATATCTTAAAATTCATAAATTATAAAGAGTTTTTAATAAAGAAAGAGAGGCATGAGATATCACCCACGTTGGATTTATTTAAATATTTCTATTTGTCCTTTATAAACAATAAAAAAAAAATTATAATCATATTTTTAGAATTTAACATGATCATTATAATATGCTAATCAACATAAATAAAAAGCAAAATAGTACATGGTATCAGAAGATCTACAACAGGATTTTGTGTTTTTTTGGATAATTCCTTGGTATCCTGGAAATCTAAAAAGTAGAAGATTATGTCTAAGTCTTCTGCTGAAGCAGAATATCGATCCATGATAATACTATCCTGTGAGCTTACATGGATTATTGGTTTATTTAGAGATTTGGGTGTTGATTCATTAACTCTTGTCAATATGTATTGTGATTACACTGTTGTTATTCATCTCTCTGCTAATCTTGTGTTTCATAAGCGCACGAAACATATCAAGATCGATTGTTATATTACAAGAGAATGGATCTTAGAAGGTCTCATCCAAATTCATCATCTCACCACAACTAAGCAGGTTGCTGACTTGCTGACCAAACTTCTTAGTCGAAAACAACATGACTATTTACTTGGCAAGTTGGGCATGATTAATTTGTATCATGTACCAACTTGAGAGGGTATATTAAGTATATGTATTAAGGGCTTAAGGGCATTTGTGTAATTTCTCTTTTACCTGTAAAAAGTCTGCAAAGACTTTATTGTATTTGCACGGTGTCTGTGTGATGAATAACAAAAACAGAATTTTCCCCTTTTTCCTCTCCAAACACGAATCCAACACTTACAATAGGCAAAGAATTTTGGACAAATTCAAAGTCTTTGCATGGGTTTAAGTCAAAAAATAACACGATAAATTTAATGCCATGCCATAGGGGAACGGGATTTATCAATCATCATGACCTAAAAGGTGAAAATATATTGATGAGATTGTAAAGAATGTTGGAGTGAATGATTTATGAGAAATGTTTTTGTACCATCCATTACATTAAAGAGTATAAAATAATAATAATTTAAAATGGATTGAATTTTCCTAATATAAAAGTAAAAGGGTGAGGAAGTAAATATGAAAAATAAACAAAAGGAGGTAGATACTAGAGTTAAATAATAGATTTAAATGCATTGAAAAGGGGAGGGATTACATTTAAATGAAAAAAAAAAAGGGTAAAAAAAGATGAAGACAGGAGTAAAGAGATGCCAACTTGGGTAATGGAAGAAAGGCAGAAAAAGGTGAGGTGGGAAAAGGGAATACAGAGGGAAAAAGAAGAAGTTGTTTATTTCAAGTGAAGCAATAAAGAAAGGCAAAGAGAAAAGCTGCAATTGGGTCATTGTCAAAAGGTCTGATGGTGGCGTATAAAGGATCTATCCAATCTCTTCATCTCTTTTAAGCACCAATCTCCTTGAATGCCTTCCTTTCAACTATTTTTTAACTTCCATGTGAAAATGACTTAAATTTAGGTAATATTACGTTTACAACTTAATTTCATAATTCTGACTTAACAACTTATAATTAATCAGCTTGTAAATAGGTCTTATCTGCTCACTATGAGTTTTGTCTATCCAATTATTGACTAATTATAAGCTATCACGTCAGAGTTATAATTTTTTTTCTTCACAATTCTGATATAACAGCTCATAATTGATCAATTCGTAAATAAATCTCATTTGCTCACTATGAGTCTTGTCTATCCAATTACTAAATAATTACGAACTATCACGTCAGAGTTATAATTTTTTTTTCATAATTTCGATATGATAGCTCACAATTCATCAGCTGTAAATAGGTCTCATTTGTTCACTATGAGTATTGTCTATCCAATTATTAACTAATTATGAACTGTTACGTTAGAGTTACGAAGGAAAATTTATAAAATTAGATTGTGAACCAAATCTTTATATTAAATTTAACTTAAAAAAAAAAAAAAAAGGAATCATAAATTCAAACATGTGAGAGTTTGAAGTAGGAATAATATAAAATGGGGCATTTAGAGTTGACGTCTAATAATAAAGGGTAGGTATGAAGGTTTAAACGTCTAGTAATTAATTAAGAGAAAATGAAAAGGCTAAGAAAGGGAAGGAAATGGAATGGTAAAAACCAGAAAAAAAAAAAAAAAAGGAGTAAAAGAGAGAGAAACAGTGAACGAACGAATGTGAGGAGAGTGTTTTGTTCTGTTTTCTTTTGGGTTAGATGTTTTTTAGTGTAGGGTATAAAGAACAGCAGCGATGAGATCACAGGTACTTTAATCTCTTTTCTGACGAAACACTGCCACACTTTACCACTTTCATCATCAACCCAACCCCTTCTTATATACTAAAACCAACAATTCTCTTCCCTCTCTCTACCTATCTATCTAAATCTAAATACCCTTTTATTATTCCAACTTCATCTCTCTGCAATAACTTTTTTATTAAATATGAAAATCTTGCAGGAAATATCCGAAGGGGAATTTTAGGCTGTTCTTGGTGAAGTGGGTTTGTTAGTGTTTATCCAACATCATTAGAACCAAGTTTTGTTTTTGTTGGTTTGGTTTGGTTACTAGATACAGGGCTCAATTACCAAAAGCTGATAGCACTAACAGAGAGAAGGAAAGAGATGGGTTAGGCTAGTTGGGTTTGCCTGGGGTTGTGGGTAGGTTTATTTTCAGTTTTTTTTTTAGGGTGACTTTTTATGTTTAGATGGTTTGTGTTGGTGTTGGGGTGATGGAAGTGGAAATATTGAATGGCAGGGCCCTTTGGGAGAGGCAACAACAACAACAAGAGCAGCAGGAACAGAGTTATCAGGTTTCAGCGTGGTGGCAGTTGCACAAGCAACAAGAGCAAAACCAATACAACAGGTGTAGTAGTACTAGTAAAGAAGCATCAACAACCACCATCCATTAAGCTTAAGTATACTTCTCCATCAAAAACTGGAACAGGAAAATCACCACAGCCTGACTCTGGATCCTCAAAGGAATCGTCATCATCATCAGCAGCAACCTCCTCCTCCTCATCCAAACCAACAACTTTTCAATTCAACCCATGTAGACCAACAACAAGAAGAAGCAGATGAAGAAGAAACTGAACCAGAACACCACCAACAAAACCAACATTTCATTCCAAGATTAGGCTTAGATTCACAATTCCAACAACACCAATACGAACAACAACAACCCCAGAAAAAGCGCTCTTACTTCCCATCTTCTTCTAAAATCCAATATGCAAGAAAAATGGGAGAGAGTCAGAATCAAGCTGCAGCAACAACGTCAAGATTGGGGATAAGAAACAGTAGTGGAGGCGAGATCGTTGAGGTCCAAGGAGGTCACATTGTTCGCTCAACAGGAAGAAAAGACCGTCACAGTAAAGTTTGTACTGCAAAAGGTCCAAGAGACCGCCGTGTTCGGCTCTCTGCCCACACAGCCATTCAGTTCTACGATGTTCAAGACCGCCTTGGTTACGACCGCCCCAGCAAAGCCGTAGATTGGCTTATCAAGAAAGCAAAAGATGCCATTGATAAACTTGATGAGTTACCTCCATGGAATCCAGAAACTGTAACCACCACTACTACAACTACTAAAACAAGAAACGCTCAACAAAATGAAACAAGAAATCTAGGTAGAGACTTTCAGTTTCCCCGGAGTTCAGGAGCTGTAATGGGCGTTGGTAGTGGTAGTTCTGATGTTCAAAATCTTCTTATGGTTGAAAATCCGAACCAAAGTTCGAGTTTTTTACCTCCATCTTTGGACTCGGATTCAATTGCTGATACAATCAAGTCCTTCTTTCCAATGGGTGCTACAACTGATACACCTTCATCCATTCAGTTTCAGAGTTACCCACCAGATTTGCTTTCGAGGACTGCAAGTCACAGCCAAGATCTAAGGCTTTCGCTCCAGTCATTTCAGGAGCCAAATAGTATTCTTTTACAGCATCAACCACATCATCAAGCTCATTCTCAACACCAACATCCGGATGAGCAAGTCCAGGTTTTGTTCTCTGGAACAACCCCACTGGGGTTTGATTCTTCTTCTGCTGGGTGGTCTGAAACTGAGGAGCAGCATCACCATCACCGCTCAGCAGAAATTTCCAGGTTCCAGAGAATGGTTGCTTGGAATAACAGTGGTGGTGCTGATGCTGGTGCCAGTGGAAGTGCTGGTGGTGGTGGTGGAGGCTTTATGTTTAATTCACTATCAACACAGCCACCACTGCAGCCGTTATTCGGCCAAAACCAGTTGTTTTCATCTCAGAGGGGACCCCTTCAGTCCAGCAACACGCCTTCAGTTCGTGCTTGGATAGACCATCCAATTACTCTCACCAATGATCACCAACATCATCATCAAATTCCTCACCAAACCATCCATCCATCTGTGATATCCGGCATTGGATTCGCCTCTTCTGTTGGTGAATTCTCTGGATTTCACATTCCAGCACGAATTCAAGGCGAAGACGAGGAACATGGTGGCATTCACAACAGGCCATCCTCTGCTTCCTCTGATTCACGCCATTGATTGACCTCAAATACCTTAATCCTTTCCCTCTTACAGGTCTACCTTCAATTCCTGCTTCTAAAAATTTGTTCTTTTTTCTGGTTATTACCAATTTTTACAATAGCTTTTGATTTTAATCATTTTTCAGGTCTTCTTGAATCTTTGCAAAGAGATTGATGTGGGAGCTGATATGATTGATTGAAGACTAGTTAAGAGGGGAGATTTGGGATCATTTTTAGTTCAATGGCCTTAACCGTGGAAGAAGAAATCTGGATGGATTTCAGGTTTTTCATTCCTCGATTGTTTAGCTTCTATAATTTAGTTGATTACGTTTGTATCCTGGTTTCGGGTGAGCTCTTAGAGCTCAACTGTGTTTGTTTTCTGTTGGTTTGCTATGTGTTCATGTTGCCGGAGTTTTTTATGTTATGGTTGTTTGTGTTTTTCCTTTTATTGGTAGTTTGCTATTAAGAAACAGATTTGGTTTGTTATAGTGTTGATTTGATATGTTGCCCAATTGGAACAAACGCGATCCGCAGAATCTGGCACTGTTTCTATAATTCTAATGAAATAATAGTAGCCACAAATCAACTGATATAGAAAATTCAATAGTGTTTTTACTCAGTTCAGTCATATGTTATTTTTGATCTGGTAACAAAATGAGAGAATCAAATTAAGGTCTTTTCCTTTGTTTAGAAATGGTCCAATTCTCATTAGATGAAAGAGAGAGTTCTGTTTGTGATTGGTTTGTTGCTTTACTGCTTTTCCAATGGAACACTTTCATGCCTCAACAACTTCCTTAAACCTGCAAAAAGAATTGAAATAACACTGGTCTTTTACATCTCTATCATGCTCATGTTTTTGGGAGCATACATTGAGAAGTCATTTTCTGTGAATAGTAGAAGTTGCTGGAGGAGTGGATTAGACTTCTTCCAGAATTTCTTCTTCTCTGAAAAAGATTGAATTTTCTTAACTTCAGTAGATATCATTGTTTTTATACTGTCATGTACTTTCTATATCGCCGCAACTTAGCTTCTTAAGTATGCACGACGAATGTTAAGTGGGAGTCTAATCTGGAAATAGAACCCAATGCACCCTTTAGTGGAAGCTGAATAGTGAATATGCTTTTTATCAGTAGTTCAACCAAAGTAGTCATCCTGGTAGTAGTCCCAATTACCAAATTTCGTAGAATCTGAATCCTCGCATACTTGCCCATGAATTAAGAGTATAGAACTATTACAGATACATAAATGTTATATTTTTGAACTTTAAAACCACATTCTGGAGGAATCTAAGGTCATGGTCTTGTAATGAATGAGCAAGTTAAAGATTAATTTAGAAGGAAGACCAAGTGGGGCTAAGTGGAGTACATCTGCCGGAGGAACCATGAAAGGGGAATGGGATGAACGCAACAAGTTTAATTATGGAAAGAATACACAGATGGATACCACCACTAATATGATATTTGTCCATCTGTAAATGGTCCCATACCCTGTAAATCTCAGTGCCTAATAAAAATCTATCCAAGTCTAGCTGGAAACTTTTATTTTTTGTAGGAGAAAAAACAATGAAGGGAGGGGGAAAAATAAATTCCCAAGCTTGCTTATACAGTGATTTTGACATTTGCTTTATGGTGGCTGGTACTTCTTTATAGTTAGTTGAAGAGGTACTTCTTTATAGTTAGTTGAAGAGTATTACTCCAAAGGCCTTATAGGTTGACATAAACAATACAGAAGATTTTTTTGCTGAATGATACTGAGGAAATTGTACAACACCTCTATCAACCAGAGGGCCAATCATTAGTTGCACAATGTATTCCTTGTTTCTTCAATGAAAGCAAAATATAAAATTGGGATTTGGCAGAGAAACCGGTCTGGATGAGAAGAATATGTGTTTTTTAAAGAAGTATCTCATGAAGAAAAAAAAAATTGCAGTTTCTTAGGGTTGAAAAGAGACGAGATTCTTGTTGGGA
This sequence comes from Pistacia vera, assembly GCF_008641045.1. Lineage (NCBI taxonomy): Eukaryota > Viridiplantae > Streptophyta > Magnoliopsida > Sapindales > Anacardiaceae > Pistacia > Pistacia vera. The sequence continues at coordinate 67,665 of NW_022195496.1, forward strand.
TGTACTTGATGTTACCAAGAAGATTGAAATGGAATCATATATTGTATGATAATTAAAACATAATATAATGGACAAATGAGTAGGATCAGTATGTGTTCAATGTTCTTTAACAAAGACTAAGATAAGATTAAAACAGTGAGATGAAATATAAAATTTTGTTGCTAATGGTTCTGCCACACGTAGCCAACTGTTTTTGACTCTTTATCTCATTTACTGTTTGGATCCTTCTTGAAAGTACAACAAAAACTTGTCCTCATTGAAGAATCCAAACCATGGAGATTCAGCATTTTCCATCATCGGCTAGACGACATGCACAACATTCAATAAGTTACAGGCATGAGTTTTTATAGGCAATAAATTACACAATGCATTCTATATATTTTATATATTTACGTTGTAGACAAAACAATCCAAGATATTATAAGATTTTTTCTCTTATTTCACACACTACATGGAAAAAGAAATTCACACCAATCCAGCTGAGCAAAAGGAAAACACAAATCCAAAAAGGTGCCTATGAATTTTTGTCACTCATTTGCCAAGTTACTATTGAGTCTCTTGGGCAGCTTGGTTTTCAGCAATTTGGTTGGGTGATTTCTTTGCTTTTGTAGTTTTATTCCCATTTGATGAGGCAGGTTTAGTTGACACTACTGTTAGCTTCAACTCTGTCTGGTTGGTGACATTATCTCCATTGCTCACCTGCTTGGTCTTGATTTTCTTCGTGTTGATGGGTTTGGCATTAACCCTGACTTCCCAGGGTCGTGCAGCAACCCATCGCTCCATCCAGCTCCAACCCCAGTTCTCTTTGCAAATACTGTAATAAGCCTGCCCCAGATACTGGGTAGGGTTTGCTCTCCACTGCAAAACATAGATAAAATTTTACACAATCTATAAGTATCAGATGGAGATGTCAATGGCAATGTTTTCCATAGCAGGCAGATCGACCTGGTGAGAAAATGCATACGCCATGGCTCGCTCACGCTTAACCGCAGCTTCTTCTCTCTGTTGTATCCTGGAAAGAATTTCCTCCATTGTTTCAGAGCCATTATGCCATTCAACCTATTGAGAAAGTAAAACAACTCTTGAAATAGTTTTGGAGCAATTAAGAATAGTGATTAAAATTGCAGGCAGGAGAAGATCTTTTTGATATGTAAGCGTATCAGTTTGAAATCAATGGCTTAAATGCAAAAAGCTTAGCTGATTGCTAACACAAGTCGGCTACAGCCTAATGGTCTACCACAGTAACCACACTATAGGACAATTACTTTTTCATTAATTACATGGTGCTCTGTGACCGTTACTTGTTATCAAAGCTGTAAAAGTTGGCAGGGCTCAAAGTTCCAGTTATAGTTAGGGTCTGAAAGCTACAACTTAAATGGAAGTAAGAATGATAGTTGAGTAGTACCTCTAACTCATGAAGTTTAGCCTCTAGTTCAACGATTTTCTAGCTTCTTTTGCCAGCCGACCTTCCACCACCATGCAAAGTCTGCGGTTCTTATTTGTGCCTGGATGTTGCACCATGAATGAATGTAGCTTAATGCATTTGACGTTTGCTTTTGAACAGTTTGGTCCTGAATCAAGATGTTAAATCTCCCGGTGCCCCTAATCCGGCGAATCGACTTTCTTGCCTGCAAAAATTAAACCAATTTAACCTTAAAATTTTTTTTTTTTTTGGAATTCGGCTTTTTCGAATGCATTTATATCATCTTTGAGATATTAATTAAATGATGTTAGAATATATTTATTTGTGATTCAAAAATATTTTAGAATTACATAATTAAAAGATCTATCTTCTATCTCATATTTCTAATATCAAAAATGTTCTGACATAATAATAGAAATACTAAATAATGTGACTGGGTTACCCTATATGCCCGGAAGCTTTCTGAATCCGGGTTGCAGCTTTATCTTCAACTGATTTTCTGGGTAATCCAGGATTGCTATGTGAACCTCCATTGGCATTACTGTTCGATTCACTTGGAGTCTGAGAATCTCCATTAGATTTTTCAAAGCTGAATGCACCTGCAAATCAAATAGATGATTAAACAAACACAGATTTATAAAAAAAAAAGATCAGTAAAACATAAATTATAAGTAAAAATAATTAGTATTACCTTTCCTTGTTTTGGTTCAATCGTTTTGCGCAAACTAATAACCTAAGCCAGTCCCCTGAACCCATTCTTATTGAGCTGACAAAATTCAATTCTAATTAGATTTTGTAAGCACTACCCTTTTGAAGCAATTGATCAAAGACACATTAGACAAAAGAAACCTTGACAAGAAACAAAGAAATGGAGGAAATGATGAAACACACAGAAGATAAAGTGGGAGATGCAGTTGGTTGGGGGATGTTTTGGGAAGATGGGGTGTGTAGATAAAGAAGTTAACTAGATTGTAAGAAAAGCCAGAGAGAGAGAGAAAGTTGCCTGCATGGTTGTGTTTCACTATATTATGCAAAAAAATGACATTTGAACTAAAGTGAAGCTTGAGTTTGATCTTTTGGAAGATGAACAATCAACAACACAAGTTTAAAGAACGATGAAAACTGAGATTACACACAAATGTCCATATGGCAGGTTCTCATCATGTCCAGATGGTCTGGATCTGAGGCTGATTATTTCATTAGCATAGTTTGGATATGGCTTTTTTCCAAAATGGGTCAGTTGTAATGGAAAAGAAAAATTATTTCTGTCCAGTTCTGACTTATGTATGTCTCTCGTATCGATACCTATATTGCCACGAACATTTAATACAGACCTAGTGTATCAATCAGCTAGTGTATCAATACAGACAGATTAAAAAAATTGAAAAATTTAAATTGAACATGGTCCCGGCGGGGCTCGAACCCGCGCCCTCGGCTCATAAGACCAACGCTCTAACCAACTGAGCTACGGGACCACGCAACGTAAGTTTTTGAAAATTTTATCTATTAATAATACATACATTGCTTTTCTTCAGTTTTCTTAAACTTTTTGTGTGAAGATGGTGAAAGACATTAGAAAATATATTAAAATTGAAGATAAGATAAGGTCAAAGGTTACATGTTTTTTAGAACTATATAATATGATAATTCCCCAAGATTACAAGTAAGATAACTTATATATAAACAATACAGTACGGACACTGAAAAAGTTGTTTATACCGCCTACGTAACGCGCGTTCGAATTTTTTTACAATTTTTTTACAATTTTTTTTAGTAAATGGCCGTCCATCAAATTTTGGACGGCCGTTCACTCACATAGTCGCCCGTCCATATGTTGAATTTTTTTTACATTTTTTTTCTAGTAAATGGCCGTCCATCAAATTGGACGGCCGTTCACTCACATAGACGCCCGTCCATATTATATGGACGGGCGTCCATATACAAGGACAGACGTCCCCATTTAAAGGACGTCCGTCCATAAATAAAATACAATAAAAAAATTTGTAAAACATTATGGACACGCCGTCCCTTAATTTGAACGGGCGTCCACAAATACGAGACGTCTTATGGATGCCCGTCCAAACTTAATTTGTTTTAAAAAATAAAATAAAAATTTGGACGCCGTCCATAAATTGTGGACGGGGGTCCCTTAAGTTTGGACGCCCGTCCTTGACCCAATATGAAAAAAAAAAAAAAAAAAAACTTGGGCACGGCCATCCATAAATTTTGGACAGCTGTCCCTAACTGTTGGATGGGCATCCATTAGGATGGACGCCTGTCCCTTATGTAAGGGACAGGCCTATGGACGCCAGCCATACTTTTAATAAAAAAAAAAAAAAAAAAAAACAAAAACCCATTCTCATACAAAGGAAACGGGTCTAATGAACGCCAGTCCATACTTTTAATAAAAAAAAAAAAAAAAACTAAACAAAAACCCATTCTCCTGTTGCAAAACATCTTCGTCTTCATTCCCCATCTCTTATCTTTTTCTTCATCTTCATTGCCAGTGGTGCAGTCCATTTCACTGCCTCAAACAATGACTGTGGTGTCTCTCTTTTTCTTCGTCTTCATTGCCAGTGGTGCAGTCCATTTCACTGCCTCAAATAATGACTGTGGTGTCAGAGATTTTGATATGGAAAAGTATCAACTCTCTAAGCATTTCCATTTTCCTTGGCGAGTGAATGTAAGTTAGTTACATTCAACAGTCCATCTATCCGTATAGTATGTGATGCCTTTGTTGACATGGAGGGTTTTGTGCTTCATTTTCTGGGCAATATATGAAGCACTTGCAGGCTAAAGCTTTCAATTGAATTTTTTATTTTTTTTTTATTTTGTGCTTTTGCAGCATACTTCGCTGAGTCCTGATGGTAAACGTCTGATAATTGTTGGAGACAACCCAGAGGGTATGTTGGTGGATTCTAACACTGGAAAGGTAATTATCTATACTGTTGTCCATATATCTCTTTCCCTTCCTTTTTTCATTTATTTTTCTGGAAGCTGATTAAAAAAAATGACTTGGTGTCTACTGGTGCATGTATATCTAGATCCTGCAAATAGAAATTAAAGCATTTACTGATTTATATTTGTAATTTTCACAGACCGTCAATTAGTTGTCTGGGCACTTGGATTTCTCGTTTGCATCAGCATGGCAACTTGAGATGAAGAAAAAGAGAGGAGGAATGAAGACGAAGAAGAAGAAGAATGGGTTTTTGTTTAGAATTTTTTTTTTTTTATTAGAAATATGGACGAATGGACGCCCGTCCCCAAAGTTTTTTTTTTTTTCATATTTGGGTCAAGGACGGGCGTCCATTATGTGGGCGCCCGTCCAAACTTAAGGGACACCCCTCCACAATTTGTGGACGGGCGTCCAAATTTTTTAAAACAAATTAAGTTTGGACGGGCATCCCGTATTTGCGGACACCCGTCCAAAATTAAGGAACGGTCGTCCACAACCTATGAACGGCTGTCTATTATGTTTTACAAATTTTTTTATTGTATTTTATTTATGGACGGCCGTCCTTTAAATAGGGACGTCCATCCCTTGTATATGGATGCCCGTCCATATAATATGGACAGGCGTCCATGTGAGTGAAAGGCCGTCCAAATTTGATGGACGGCCGTTCACTAGAAAAAAATTGTAAAAAAATTCAGACGCGCGTTACATATAGGCCGGTATAGAATTTCGGTGCAACTTTTTCGGTACCCCTAGTGTTATTGATGGTATAATAAGAAGTAAATTATCCAAGTAAAGTGCTTCGTCTAAGAAATATAGTGTTACATAACTGATATTATATACAAACTAATGTGTCATTATTTTTTCATTCGCACGTTATCATTTATATATATTAAGCATTTAATAAATTAACTTTTTATATACATTCTTCCATTTAACTTTTATAATAAATCAATTTATATGTAAGGGTTTATACATCTAATTATTCAATATTATATATTACGGCCAAAATACCTGACTTAAATTAAATTATGGGTTTTAACTTAGCTTGCAAGATTCATTAAAAGTAGCACATCTAAATCACTCATTTAGTATTGGGTACCTTTCCTATGTAGCATTATTGTATGAGAGGTGGAGTTTCTCTTTCCTTATGATAGGAAATTCAAATTAAATTTTTGTTACAATTTAGGTACAATGGTGTGTATGTGTTGACTTGACTGTTAGGTGCTATAAACCATTGTTCTGAAAATCAGACCGGTTCGACCGAGAGCCGACGACATCTCCGGTCCGGTATCCTCTGAAAACTGGTATTTTCAATCAAACCGGATTGAGCCGCAATTGGACCGCCAGAATAGTGTCGATTCGCTGTCCAATCCTGCTGGATTCCAGCATCGTTCAAGGGAGAAAACACCACCATTAGACTCGATGGCATCTCCATGACAAAACCCATCCATTTTCAGTGGTTGTCGTCCAGCCTTCTTCACTCGCCGTCCACCTATAGTTCACGCGACCGTCGGACCTCTTTCTTGATTCCGGCAAGTTCCATCGCCGATGGAACTCCCTAACACCACCATCAGATTCGCTGGCACCTATACATCAAAAGCCCCATGATTCCAAACTTCGATTGGCCGTCAATCGTCGCTGCCGCCACCAGTCACCAGTCTCTTCCCGTGACAAGGGTGTTTTGGACAGATTTCAAACCTTAAGGGAGTATTATAGGGGTGTTTTGATGAATATCAAACATTTAGGGACTAAAACAATTTTATAGAATACGGTCCAACCGACCGATCCAACCAGAAATCGAACCCTTGAACGGGTCATAATCCGGTCCGGTTTTCAAAACATTGCTATAAACTGACATGAAGATGTTTTTTTTTTTTTTTTTGTTTCGGCTTGGTCTCACCCGTTTTATGTGTTGTTTAATTGTTGAGCTGTAAGAGATTTTTGTTGATGTTATCTCTAGCCCAAGCTTGTGAAGATGACATTAAAGTTGATGGGCCTAATGGAAATATATGATTAAACAAAAAAATATTCTTCTTCTTCTATGCTTTTATTTCAATGTTCTAAATTTTTTTCTTTTTCTTTTTGAGTAACCAAGGTGTTTGGGTCAGTTTGCTAGAACCTCAATTAATCCTCGAGGTCCATTGAACACCCTACAGACCAAAATGGTTAAATAAGTCATAATGTTATTGTGATAGGTAGCTTGAAGATTTGAACCTAAAAACTCAAAGAAATGAGCAAATCTCCTTAACTATCCAACCAACCCCTTGGAGTTTCAAAGTTATATTTGCACTTATCAAAATTAAAAGTAAATTGAAATCAATAAGAATTAATAATAAAACCTGATTTTTCTTCTGTCAGGATGAGATTTAGAATTGATTACTTGATTGTTAATACTGATTGATATTTTTAATTTTTTATAACTATGTATATAAAGCTTTTAAATAAAAATATGGAAGGAGAACATAAATAATATTTTTTTTTATTATAATTATATTTTATGAGTGTGTATCATTGATTGAAATAGAATCTTGCTGAAAAGGAGAAGAAGATGGGTGTCCTTATATTTTGCATATCTAACAAAAGTGTTGGGATATTATGTGGAGGTGTAAACTCTGATAGAGCTCCACAATGGGCCAAATGAGAGTGGGTTTATTGAAGACAAAAATTGTTTGACAAGTCAAAAAGATAGTTTTGTTGTGGTGGGTAAGGTGGTCCAATTTAGTAAAGGTAGTGATAGGATTTCTCTTTGTTTGATTGCAATCTCTATTCACATCTCAACTTCTTTATTATTTATTTACTTTCCTTTGCCTTTTTCTTCATTTAATCTAAATTTTCCTTATTGGCCAATTGCCTTATTACTACTCCAATAATGTTAACGTATTAACAAATCTTACAAAGATTTATATACAAACTGATATGATACAAAATAAATAAAAAAGTGAATACAAAAAGTCAAACTCATCATATTCACTATTTCATTTATTTTCTATCACTTTTTTTTTTTTTTAAGTATATGAGTTATCTAAGTCCATATTAAAGTTTGTCTAATTCTTAATGTTATAGAACACTCTATGAGTCCAATGGACCAAGATAATTCCACAAATATGGTAAGTACCTCTCCTGCAACTTAAGCAAGAGACCCCTTGAGTATAGTTAACCCTCATGGCGGAAGAATTTGTCATCCGACCACATAGAAAGAGGTCAAACCGTTTTGTATATAAATATTTATAAGATTTGTTTGTACATCTAATATTACTCTAATTACTTCATGTTGTGAATATAAATTATCAGTTATTATTAAATAATAATCCTATTATCAATTTTTTTTTTTTTTTTTCAGCCTTCTTTAGCTGCCATATTTGACCAATAGCCCATAATATTATCTTATAACTTATCTTTTGTTATCAACTTATGGTCATGGACTCATGGTCGTGTCACCCAAATCACCATGGATAATTAATTATAGGGTTTATTTCTTACACCCCACCCCCATTGCAGAATTGTTTAGTCTTAAGCACATCTAGACTTTTTTGAGATAAGGGCGTATTTATTAATTATAGGGAGGGTTTTTGATAATTTTCAAAAAGATTGGGTTATGGGTATCCTTATATTAAGCGATGCCATAAAACCCGAAAATTAATTGGTAAATTTAATGTCTTATTAACTAGTACTAATAACATATATTCTCATATTTATCAGATTAAACGTTAGGTTAAAATAAAAATATAATTCATGTCAATATACCCTCTAGTTTAAGGTTAATTTCAATCAATGAAAATACTAAATTAATGCGTCTCACTGATTTTTTTAAAATTATAAATTATTCACTTGAAATATTTAAAAACCTTTAAAATTTTAAAAGAAACCCCTATATATATATATATACCTTGACAATTGGTATTTAAATAAAATTCTTAACAACATTTGAGAGGAAACACCGTATTAAATTAACCCTTTAGTTCATATATTGTTATAATCATATATGGTGGTAAATTTGTGGTGATGAACTTAAAACAAATATAATTCATGTCCTTAATTTCTTCTAAGTTCTAATTTCCGTACACTCTAGTCTAGATTAATACATTCACTTTCTCTCTCTTTTTTTTTTTTTTTTTTAGTGACGGAGGTGTTTGGACCAGCTTGCGTGTATTTCAACTAATTCACAGAGTCTATTGAACACTTTACAAGCCTAATGTTTGTGGTAGATGACCCCAAAATGGTTTGAACCCAATAAATTAATAAAGAAAGCAAACATTCATTGAATATAAAATCTCACTTGTTACAAAGATTTTTAAAAGAGTAATACTATTCATTCCAAAGTATTTTCCAAATTTCACACTCCAAATGATATATCACTATATGTAAAACTGTCATATAATTTTAATATATTATCATTTTATGGGAGAATGACATTTTTCCACCCAAGGTTTGATGAAAGGACACTTTTCCACCCGTCAAGTTTCAAAATGATACTTTCTCACCCGTTTGTTAGGTTCTGTAAGTGTTTTCTGTTAATATTTGATTGAAAAGATGAAAATACCCTTAAATATTTTATTTCTTAATTAATTGATTATAAATTAAAATTTAGTTAATTCAAAGTTTTTATTCGATTATTTATTAGTCCAAGTATAACGAAACATTTTTTTCTTTGTTTATTTAATTAATTAGGAATATTGATTTTTTTTTTGTTCATTAGTAAAAATGAAAAAACATTATAAATAATAGTGATATGATATTGATGACATTATAAATAAATATTAAAATTATTTAATTTTAAATAATTTTATAACATTATTCTTAACTTTTTAGGTGGGATTAACTATTTTGTCTTTTTTGAATTTTTAATATTTGACTTTTTGGCTAATAAAAAAATAATAAATTTTTTTTAAAGTAAAATATTTAAGAGTATTTTCGTTTTTTTAGTAAAATATTAACGGAAAACATAATAAAACCTAACGAAGGATAAGAAAGTGTCATTTTAAAACTTGATGGGTGAGAAAGGTTGTTTTGCCAAACCTTGGGTGGGAAAATGTCGTTCTCCCTCATTTTATTTACATGTGACCTGAGATAGGATGTAAAACTTGAGACAAATTTTGGGAAGGGTATTATTATTATTGTTTTCAAAGACAATAAACACCCACCCACTAAAATGATTAAAAATTAAAATTAAAAGTAAAGAAATAAAAATAGAGAAAAATGAGGTGGTGAAATATGGATGGGGGAGGGCGACTCGTGAAAGGGCAGAAAAGGTAGGAAGACAGCAAGGGAGATTCCTCGAAGTGGAAGAAATAAGCTAAGCTGACAAGTGACAATGGCACTTAAAAACTTTGGCCCTTACCTACTTTTGGAACTTGTAAACTCAATATTACATAACAACTCTTCATCCATCATTCATGAGAGTCGGTCTAGTTTTACAAATTCGATTGGAGCGAGGATTTGGGCGACAAACCTGAGAGATTTATTGTTTTCAATAGATTTGCATGCTTTTGAAATTTCATACCCTTTTGTTTTTCCTTTTAAATTTACATGACATATCTAGATTTTCATCTGATCTGTCTCTCAGACAAACAAAACAGCAGCTGGGTTTGGAGAAAAATCTGAAATTTCTCAGATTCTCTCTCTCTTCAATCTTTTTTCTGCTGAAAACTTGCCTAGCTTCGTGGGTTTGCCGAGATTTTTGGTAATCTTTTTTTATCTTGCCTTCTTGATATTCCTCTAGATTTTGGTCTTACAAATCTTCAGGTTTTTTTTTTTTATTTCAGATTATGATATCTCTTTTTAATAAATTTTTTTTTTTGTTCAAAAATTATGTTTCTGAAACAAAAATGTGAGAAATGATATGTGTAGCTATGGTAGAGTGAAGATCAAAACTTTGGAAGAGCAGAAACAAAGGTGTAGTGGGATGCATGAGAAAAAGATTTGAGTTTTGATCAAAATTGAATCTTTTATATTCAGACTGACTTCAAAGGTTTTTTATAGCTACTGTGTAAATAATTATTAGATGGACGAGAATAAAAATGGCTCAGGAAGATCAAAAGTGTAGCAATAGTAGCAGTGGTACTTGTGGCGGCGGCGGCGGCGGCGGCAATTTTGTTAGATCTTCCAAGAAACAAAAGCCTAAAAAAGTCCCACAAAGAGGACTTGGTGTGGCTCAACTTGAAAGAATTAGAATTGAACAACAAAAGAAAGATGCAGCTATTGCTTCATCATCTACTACAATTTCACCAACCAATTCCTCATCTCTCTCACTTACAACTCCAAATTTTCATCCTTCAAATCTATCTTCTTCACCTTCTGCAATTCCATCTCCAGCTGCTATTTCATCTCCAAATTTGGTGTTTAGGCCTTCTTCTTCATCACTCCAAAATATTAAAACTTTGAATCCCAACACTGTTCCATTGACAAACCCTGTAGGGTGGTCAACTGTTTCACTTCAAGGCCGTGAAAATGCTCACAAATTGTGGAGTTCTTGTGAGTATAACCTCGAAAAGGAGAGTTCTGGGGTGGATCCCCGTTCGGCCTTTTGCTCGAATTTGAATCATTTCTCTCATGAATCAATCCCCATGTTGCCTCTCTCTAGTTTGATGCAAAGAGCACCTCAATTCCAGCATCATCCTTCTTCAATGGTATCCCATCTACATAATTTTCTTTATTTTTAAGTCGATCTTTACTGAGTTTGTTCTGAATTTTTGTTATGTGTTGTTGTTTTCTTGATACATGGAACTTGTATAGGTGAATGAATCATCAGCAACTTCGTCATCATCTGTACTAAAATTTCAGATGGAGCCCCCTTCAAACCAAAGCTATTATGGCAATTATATACCTATGTGGCCAGAGGAGGAAAAGGTTTGTTCAGATTTTTGCTTCCACCTTGTTTCTAAATAAATTACTTCTTGTACCTGAGTAACCTGAAATTTTTGTAATGAGTTCTATAAACTTTAGCCTGAAATTTATGTTTATTCTTCTTAGATTGAGACATCTAATCTGTAGATTGTTTTAATTTGGTTAAATTTTAGTATAGATGGTTGGCATGAAGAGGTCATATCCCTTTCCTCTAGACAATCCACCTGGCATTTCATCTTTCCACTGCAAATTTCCTCCAATTGTTCATCCCAGAATCAGCAGATCGGATGACTCAGCTGCATGTGGCAGTGGTCACACACTCAATTTCGAACCTGTTGGCACACTTTACAGGTTAGCTTGTCTATGTTTCTATAGTGGTCCCTTATGTTTTTGTGGTAATAAATGTTGATTACTTATGTAGTTGTTGTTTCCAAACTTGCCAGAGAAGGCTCTTCATGCTCAACTTTCATGTTGGAGCCCAATAATTCAAAGAAAAGCATCAAAGAAAATGGAGGTTTTCTCACATTAGCTCCTCCCACAGTAAATGCAATGTCTCAAGGTTCAAAATTAAGGCACCCTCAACCTTATCTAGTCTTCCATGGCACCAAATTCCCGGATTTTGAATCTCTACCTTATCAAGTGAGTCTAATTTAAAACCGATAACCCATTTACATTTTATTAATGTCACATCTTTTCTTATTTCTTTATATCATTTGTGAAAAGGTAAATGTTGAAGAACCAATTCCTCGGCCGGAACCCGGCGGTCCAAGTCACCAGCAACCTTACTATAGCTTCTTTCCACAAGCAGTGGCACAAACAGACCAAGCCACAGGCAGAGTGAATAATTGTAACAATGGTGAAGTAGGTGAAAGTGTTGATCTAAATTTGAAGTTATAAATGTTTATAACTTGTACCCATTTTCTTTGGTAGGCCACTTGTTTATCTGTATGAGACCATACAAAGCAAGACTTATTTTCCTTTTTCTCTAAAACGATTTAACAAGTGGGGAATTTTATAAATTTGCTTATGCAAGCTTGAGTGTGAAAGGGAAAAACCAAATCTTGGCCATGTGAGGGCAGAGAGAAGAGAAAGATAGTGAGATTAGATTGGTTTGTTTTGATGTTGAAATTTGATGAAAGCAAAGTTTGGTTGGTTATGCAAAGTAGGTATGTTATTATTTTTGGTGTTGGTTTTGGTTGGTGAATGAGTCAGTGAGGCAGGCACTTGATTGGTAACAAACTTGTAAAGATGTTTAATTATGCTTTTGTCTTCTCTTTGTTTTGGTGGGGTCTCTAAATCTGACCCTTCACTATGGTTATGCCCCACATTGAATAAGAGAAGATAAGAGAGAGTTTCTCATTAAAAAAAAAAAAAAAAAAAAATGTTTGTTTGGGTCACAGAACTCCTGTTGAATGACTATGAAATCATGCAATTTTTGTGTTATTTTCACCTTTAAACCAAATCCCTAGTTATCAATGCAATATCATAACAAGAGGTCTTCAACAAAACGCAACTTGAGAGTGCAAAACTGCAAATCTCATCTCTCTTAGAACTCAATTTGAGATTTTAATATAAATTTCGAAAGGGTTTATCATTTAGTTCATATTTGTGGTATAGATGAACAAATTAAGTTAGAGATAAAGTTCTCAAGTAAATTTCAAGTCATTTTAGGTTAAGACACTCAATCCTTTGTTCTATCAATTATCATATATAAAGATGAGTGATATAATTAACCATTATTTTAACATGACTTCTGAAATCTACTTTGTGTTTCGAAACACGATTTCCAGAGGAAGTTCATGATCATAAAGTAGCTCAAAAAGGAATATCAAAACCCCAATAATCCGACTAATAATAATCCTGAGGTCTCATTAGACATCAAACAAACCCCAATCTGAAGAAGTACAAAAGGGGAGAACTACAGTTTATGAACGTCATGAACTATGACCAGCCCAAAACATAATCTAGGACATAAACCAGTGCCAAGGAGAAGGGGTAAAGGAGGTATGCAATTGAGCAAGTCCAGAGAGGGAAGGTTGTGCGGAAACTACCAAAAGCGCCCATCACAACGCAAACAATAAGAATAACCAGCACTTCGGCTGAGAAATCCCATGTCAATCCTCTGACATAGACAAGAGCTAAGAAAACTGATAGGCAAAGGACGTTATTCATTGTCACTGCTCCATATAACTGCACAGTAAAAACTCAGAAATGAGAAAAATACAAAGCTAATTTCTACATGAACAAGTTAAATCATCTAAGGGCTGAAGCTCTTGCAATTGCTGAAGGGGTATTGCTTTATGTCTAATTAACAAGTATGTACAGAAATGGCATGTGGAAATTGAGAGAAACGAGAAACAAACCTCGGAAAATGTTAATGAGGCAGTTCTGGTCTTCTTACGACTGGCAAAAATGATTGCTGACACTGATTCACTTGAGTTGGTTGCCAAAGGCAATGCAATAAACGAGATGAAGAATGTAGGTATACTTGTTGCATCTGAAAAGTTATCAACGGCATCTACTAGAGGGTCAGCAAATGCAGCAGCAATAATGGTTCCAACCAAAAGCATCAGCGCTGCTTTAATGGAGGTCCACTTGGGGTTTTCAACAGCCTCAACAACCTCGTCACTTTGTTCGTCAGCTCCCAACAAATCATGCTCCCTCTTTGTTTGCTGCTCATTATTTGCAAGATGTCACAATCTCATAGCAATAAGCAATCCTAGATAAAGATGTGAGTCATCATTGTGCAACTTACCTCATGAAAGTCACCTAGAAGTTTTTCTGTCCGAGAACCAGGATCACCAGATCTCTTTCCTCGATTTACTTCATTGAGCCATTTTGATATACCTTGATAGAACTCATCAAAATTAATTTGATTATCATGAGAAGAATCAAAATCTTCCAGTAATTTGTCTGCAGCATCATCCTTATCCAAGTTTATCTCATCAAACTTAATTCCTATGATCAGTGCTTTTAATTCACCGCGTGAAAGTTCTCCATCTTTATTCTCATCAATCCAGTCAAACAATCTGTCATAAGAAGTCAGTGCTAATAAGAATATCTTATGAGTGGGAGGAATTTATTAATTGAAAAACCATGATCTTATTCTAATTTGAGGGGAGAAGGGGGAATGGGTGAGGGGCACAGTTTGAATAAATAATAACCGACTTTTTTATAACATCTTTGTCAGGTTCTCCTCTATCATTCAGGAGCCTTCCCAAAGCATGCTTTCTCAGATGTTTCAAAAATCCTGATATCACATGCTTGTGCTTTGCATAAGCAAGCCGACGCCTCTGAATCCAAGGCTGAAAGACCTACATGACATGAATGAAAGGGAAGTCAAACATTGCTGTATACATACAAAGTTTCCTAAAAACTGTAACGAGTAAAACAGAAAAAAGTTTAAAGAAAGAGGAAAGATCTTACTAGCTAAATATATAGAAGATATCAAACCAATAATCTTTCTTTCTCAATATAGCATTCAAAACATTAGCATTTAACACTAACTTCATAAACAATGCTGCTAAATAGGGTTTAAAAAGGAACACCTATTGATAAGGCAATGAAAGAAAAAAATATCAACATGTTGATGCCTTCAGAACTCATTTGTCCAAATCAAGAATAATAGGTGACTATATTATTAATAATATTTTTATCATGACATAGTGGCAGTTACAAATGCCTGCAACTTACATAAACAGTAGGCAACTAACCAAATCTTTAAACAATGTTGCAGCATCTTTCAAGAGTATACATAATGGGCCATTAACATTTAGTTCATGTCCCTCATATTAAAAGTCCAAACCAAATTCAACCTTCCACCAAATCAAGCAAGCAACCGTTCAGTTCCCAAGATTTTTCTTTATACCATGGAAAAAAGTTTTACTTATATGGCCTTCTAAGATATTATTCACTTGTTGAATTTTATCTTTCTAACAGTTTATTACAAAAACTAAATATATTTTCATCACAGAATTTTCAGTATGTAGACAAAAAGATTGGTGTGCCTCAATTTCATCACTGCTTAGTTAAGATGGAGTCATGGAATTGCTGCAAGTATCACAGAGTTGCAGGATGCTACAATTGTTGCTTAAAAGAAATGGTTACCTGATAAAGGCAGTAAGCAATCAACATCAATACAGATACAATTAGCGCAATCAAGACTGCTAAGTGTCTTCCTGAAGTTGAATTGAGAAGCTGTGGTATTTGAACAACAAGAAATGGGATGATAGATATAGCCATTATCCTTGCAGCATAGCAAGTCCAAATATCAGTACTAACACCAGTTTCTGCAATCATAGAGAATTTTTATTTTTTATTAGAAAATTGTCAATGGAATTTAATAAAAGATTTCCACACTCAAAATAAAGCAGCAGGCATAGTTAGTTAGTTACATCAAGTATGATTTCCCATGAAAATTGAAACTAACCTACCAGAAGCACCATGACCACCATTACCAGCCCTCAACTTCTCCAGCCCCAACTCTCTGAAGCTATATACAGTAAGAGGTTTCTACATTTATCTGGACCTTGTCTCTTTCCTAGTAAAAATAACTATCACTTTCTTATTGCTTACAATCAAATTTACAAGAATATATAATAAGTGTAATGTATTAGTCCAAGATGCATGTATCTAGGATCCCTCTCCCTCATGAAGATTGGATTAAGTTTAAGAAATTATTATTAAATTCAAATTCACATTTACCCACCTCTCTGTTAAAAATAGATATGGCTTTTCCTATATAGATACCATTCAAATTCCAAAATCATTTATGTTTTCTAGGTACAAGTCCATCAGCAGCTTCCCAAGCTCTCATAAACAACTATAACACACTGGTTTAAGTCTTAAATTTCAACTCTATTTCCCCTCCATCCTTCTCTTCCACTCTGCAGCTACTGCTGGCTCATAGCTTCCATAACATAAAGGGTTTCTAAGACTTTAATATATCCATTTAGAGTTGTCCAAATTTTGAGATAAAATTTTCACAAATGAGGAAAAAAAATTCAAAGATTCTACTGCCTTGGCAAACTAAAAGTTCTTCAATCCATGTGAGAAGACTAGTAAATAATGATACTGAGTAGAGTTACATACCAGTTAAGCTAAATCCTTTCGTATTTTGACCATCTTTAGCAACTGAACCCTGAATGTCACACTTGCCAACGAGAACACAGGATCCCCATATTACAGTAATAAGCATGACAGTTGATCCAGCTAGCAATCCCATTCCCACTGAGACCTGACTTTGAGCAGTTTCCTTAGTTCCAGAAAGTCCAGACACTGTAAAAAAGAAGATCATTAATCAGAGATGCAATCACAACATTAACCAAAAGGTAAGAAATGTAATTTTTGATAAGATTCATTTTAAGATTGCCTTAAAAGAGTTGCTTCACAATGAAGTAAAGTATGTACTATACACATCTATCCACATCAATAGCATAAAATAATTCAACTACTAAAATTTTCAGTATAAACATTATAAATTTTTTTATTACAAGATAACCCATGATTATTCAATTTAGAGAAAGCATCTATCAAGACCAATCAATGGCAAATACTTTAAAAGGGTACCCATAATACATCTGAGACAAAAGTTGGAGACAAAAAGATGCAAAGATTAATATTGAAGGAATTAAAAAAATAAAGCTCAAAGATGCAAAGCCATATCTCAACCTAAAGTTCAAAGGAGTAAAAATCATTTTCATTATTTACAAAAAACAGGGAAAAAAAAAAAAAAAAAAAAGAGTAGAATCAATGTGCGATTGCTATGACTTGTGATAGTTTTTACGTTTCTCAAAAATCAAACAGACCATTACAACGTCAAATTCAATATTTCCTTTAGTTCTTTTTCCTCATCTTTCTTAGAAACAAAATAAAGGAACAAAAATTAAACATATAATAATAGTCACGGATCTCCATTTTTATCAGAAAGAAAACAAAGACAAATCTCTAAACTTCAAAATCTATCCTCCTCCGCTCAATCATAAACACCGATCACAATCAAGTTTCATTTCGTCCACTATAAGCTAAAACAAAAACAAAGCACACCATTTCATGAATCTAATACCCAAATCGCAATCCCAAATCAAAAACACCATTTTCCCCATACTTTCTCAGTAACAAAACAAAGTCCTTACCAAGAATAAGCATTGCGTCGGGAAGCGCGCCGAGGATAGGAAGAAAGAGGCCTCCAATAACACCGGGGCCAAGAATCTCCAACAACATCTCACTCCCATTAGACAAATACGTGGCGGCAATGAACATGAGGTACCCATAAGCGAGGATCAAAAACAAGTTCCCCCATATAGTCGTGGTGCAAGGCATGAAGCCGTATGTCTGCTCACACGTGGACTCTGCCTTGAGTGACGAAGACAGAGGATTAAGAAAGAGGTACTGGGGGTCGCTGTGAGGGTTAAACCCATCTGAGAGTAGATCAGAGGTCGTAGAATTGGGAACGGATCGTGAATGAACGGCGGTGATGGAGAGAAGAGATAGTGAGACGAAGAAAAGCAATAGTTTAAGCTTGTGATCCATGGTGGATTGTTTGAGTCAGTGAGTGAGAGAGAAATTGTTATGACATTAACTTATATGTAATTTTGAGTCAGTGAGCGTTAAAGGAGGACGGGGAGATGAAGCGTCCAGGCCGTGTGGTGGCCGCGGTGATTCACAGAGAGAGAGAGAGAGGGAGGAAGCGTGAAGAAGGAGATGATTTGAAATGCTAAAAACAACCGACTGTTACAAAAATTAAAAGGTGGTGGCTAACTGGCTATTATTATTTAGCTTTGATAATTCACAATGATTAAGCGGTCCATGAGGTTTCAGATTTATCTCTAACACCCCCAGGCCCCGCGCGCAGAATTAGTTAACACTTAACTGTTTAAAGCCCAGTAACTGGATGAGTTCAGGATAAAAGAAAAGAAGATATTGTTTATAATTTTTTGTCTTTTTTATCCCTATTCATTTATTGTCGGCACATCAAATGTGGATGATCCCCCAATAGTACTACTAACCAAAAATCGTCACCAAATACATTACGTTTTCTTCGTTGTCACATGGAAATTTATGAGGGACAAATGGCATGAATTTAATATTTTGAACATGCATAGAAGGATCAACATGTAACGTCACATTTTTTCCTCCAATATTTTAGTTCGTAAAGGGTGTTTCGTACCAAGCCTGAAAGTTTAGGGGAGGGTAGAGATAATCAAAAATAGTGTAATGGATAAGTAGGTGCATGAGTAGATGGATGAGGTTAGTGATGAAGTCTTTTAATATTTTGAAGCATATGGCAGGTGAACCGTAGGATTAAAACCGTTAAACTATTATTAACATTTAACAACCACCGTCTTCTTAGAGCTAATGATATTACGGTAATTAGTTGTCTTGATTAAGAGTAAACAAATTTTCCCACCCAATGTTTGGCCTAAAGACACTTTCTTATTCGAAAAGTTTCAAAACGACACTTTTCCATCCACAGCTAAGATCCGTTAGTAAAACCTGTTAACTAACATGGTATAATCAGTGTAAATATGAAAATACATTTTACTATTTGAATCCAAATCTATACCGAAACCCAAACCCAAACCTCATCACCTTAACCAAACCGCATCCCACCTCTACCATGCACCCATCAGCCACCATCCCACTACCACCACACTTTGATCCCAACCAATCCCAACTATGCCTCCATTATCATCCCACCATCAATCTTCTCACACAAATCAACACACAAAATCTCTGACTATCTCAACGATCTCTACCTCTTCCGCAACACTGTTGTTACCCAACCTACACCCTACCTCCACCATGCATCCATTGGCCACACCCGATCCCAACCCATCTCCATCGCACTCACACCACAACCCACCCTTAAACCATCATCACATCAACCACACAAAGCAAATAGCTTCCAACACCCATAGCCCACTTCACAGCAATCCACTCGCTGCCTATACCCAACCCTATCCCACAACCACCACTGCACATCACCTCCATATCACCCTACCTCATCGTATCCCCATCACCTCAACCAAACTGCACCCCACCTCCACCATGCACCCATTGGCCATCTTCCCACCACCATCATGAGTTATTACACTTTCTTCAACCCATTTTGGCCCTAGGCTCAATAATTGGCTGGAATTGCAATCGGCCTAGTGCGATTCAGCCAATCCGATTATATATAGGGTTTGATTTAGGATTTAATTTTTCTTAAGTTTATATATAAGGGGTAAAATGACGTAATTACTTTTTAACTGTTCTTTGAATTTATCATTATATCATTCTTCAGTTAAAGTTAACCGTGGCAGGGTGGTATAGCATCTTTTTGAAACTTTTTGGATGAGAAAGTGTATGTAGGCCAAACCCAGGGTGGAAACAATCGTTTACTCCTTCATTAATGGCCACTAATCATATTTGGAACGAGAAAGTGTGCATTACCAAAGGGTTGGTAGCCTCGCTGGGTTGGTAACTTAATCAATCTTTTGAAATTACATACCTTAAATAGTACATTTTAAAAACAGTAAAGTAATAAATACGCTACTATGGAAAGCTCTTTCCTTGTACAAGGTAAATGCCAATTGGCCTAAAAAGTACATGAAATGAAACATCAAATTACTATTACCAAGTCGGCATATTCAATACTGATAGCATCTTTACAAAATTAAGTATCCTGTAATTTTGTTGACGTTCTTTTCGTGGGTAGGTCCTAATCTTTAAGGAGAAAATTAAAAATTAGGTTGACCATTTCTGATTACACGATCACAAAGATTGCAGTTTGTTTCGGGTGTCGGACTAACTTGACCACATCCAACTATATATTTAAAAAAAAAAAAAAAATTATTTTTTCAAATTATAATTATAAAGAGTAAACAACTTTTCTCACTTAAGGTTTGTCTTAACCACACTTTTACGTCCAAACAGTTTCAACATACCACTTTCTCATCCAAAGTTTATATTTCGTTAATACTCAAAATACACTTCATTTTCTCAGTCGACGTTTGGTGAGTTACCAGGAACAAGGGTAAGAGGCGTTTTGTAGAGTGCAGATTGGTGGATCGAATGGTGGTGATTGATTGAATATTTGTCATCGAAATCAACCAAAAATCAGCTAAAAACATGAAACCCTAGCTTTACGATGATCGTCAATCGATGAGAAATCAGGTGCTAGAGTGAGAGGGGTTTTGTAGAGAGGAGACTGAAAATTTAAATGGTCGTGACGGAGAAAATTTTTGCCGTCAGAATTGGTTTTGGGTAGTAACAAAATTTGAACTTTAGGTGAGAAAATAGTATTTTGAAACTTTTTGGGTGGAAAGTGTTGTTAAGGCAAATCTTGGCCGGGGAAAAGTCGTTTACTCTTGTTATAAATGAGTATATAGTTGTTTAGTATTTTCTATAAGAGGAAAAGATTTGTTTCAAAAGATACATCATATACGGTCATACTCAGCAACTTGGGCAGCAGAAACATTAAAAGTAAGATGGGACCTTGGGAGCATTTTGTTGCCCACAGATCTTATGTTATTAAATATGATAGTACTCCCATTACAGCTTAGACCTTGCCCAAATATCATATACTATAATGTCAATTTAATACCGTCCTTTCCTTTTTTCGTATTTGGGTATTTAGATTTTAGAATATAAAACATATTACTTACTGTGTATTGTAGGATAATTTCTTTTCTTTATTTTTTTGGTATTTTAAAAGACATTTTAAAATAATTAAAGCATGACTGTCCAAAAGTACTGATCCTTGCATCATTCCATCTGCCCTGATGCCATGTGGACTCACATGAAAGTAATTAAATTTTGATTAAATATAATCTAAGATTTGAATTACCAATTTAAATTATTATACCCCATCTTACATCAAAATGCTAAAAAATCAGATTTATTTTATTTTATTAAAAGTTGGCTTCACTTTCACGTTATAAATTATGACACTTTATAATGTATTCGTGACTTTGTTTACTTAATTTATCAGCTAATTGTTTTACTGTAATTTGTTTTAACATCTAAAATTAAACAATAATAATTTTTTTTTTTTTTTTAGAACCTTAGAAGAATATTTTATTATTTAATCAAAGTTTTGAGTTATTTAATTTACACTGTTATGACTAAATCATTTAGATATTATCAAAATTATTCTTCATGATATTAGATTACAAATTTACAATATCAATAGTAAGGATAGTTTGTTTGATATCGCTAAATCTAAGGTAAAGATTATTGGACATCCTTCTTGTATACGTAACCATGAAAGGGAAAGGGCGCACTAGTAATTTTGATAGGTCAATTATAGGAATTTGGAATTTGGATATTGGATTTGGAGATTCTTCCTATTCCAAAACGACACGTAACGAAATCAACGATGCCGACATGATTTGGGATCATCTCCTCATATTCAAAGTGGATACCATGATACTGACACATGTACAGGTGATAACCAAACAAACCGTGTGGGCCATACAGTTTCACGCGGCCAGTTAATAAATTAATTACTAATGTATCCTATTGATATTGCCCATCCTTATCTTATCCACCAGTATTTTTTTTTTTTTTTTTATCAGATATCACTAATTTTCAATCAAATTTTTTTTAGGTTTAATATCTATCATTAGTATTATATTTTAGGAAAACTCTAATTTAAAATACCTTAAACTTTACTTATTTTATTTTTAAATTGGATTGTAAACATTATAAATTTATAATTACTAAATATAGATTTGATTTTAACAAATTCAGCTTGAGGGTAATGAAAATGTTTTAAACAAAGTTAATGGCTTATTCATACCAAAAATATTATTTCTTACATTATATTTCATTTATTTAAGACAATGTTTTAGCGTAAAAAATGCTCATATATTGACATTTAACATTCAAGATTCAATGGATCGATGTTTCTACTAACCTCTTTTTTCTTCCTAATAATCAAGAAATCCTCTTAACTTTCGCAAACGTGAGTTTAAAACTAAAATCTTCATCTAACTCTGTAATTTTTTACGAGTACACCATATTATTTACCGATCAACTAAGCCCTTAACTTGTTTGATGAAAGTCTAATTATACGTTAACATTTTTATCCATTAATATTTTTTTTATGGTGGACTAAAATTCAAAAATTATACCTATTAGAATTTAAAAAAAAAAAAATTTGAGGGCCAACCTCATCTAATGCTGTATCCGCCCGTGGGGACAAAGGCTTGTAATTAAAGGCCAACTTTGGTTAGATAAAGAAATACCCTTTCTCCTTGCTAGACCAAAACTATTTTTCAAGCTTTCAACCAACCTTTCACTTTTTGTTATTTAGTCCCATCACATCGTCAACTACACTTAACGCCTTAAACTAACAAGTATTTTTCAATGTCTCAAAAAATAATCAAATGAAATTAAAATTTTGTCCTTCAACGACCCATTGATATATTTAATCAGTTTCATAAGTCATTCTCAAATACGAACATTTTAATATTTTAAATAGAAACTAAAAGCCTTTTGTCCTTCAACGACCCATTGATATATTTAATCAGTTTCATAAGTCATTCTCAAATACGAACATTTTAATATTTTAAATAGAAACTAAAAGCCGGTGATTAATTTAAGAAGTAAAAAAAATGGAAAGTCATAGTTAAAATGAAAATGTTTTTGAGATAAAAAAAAAAAAAACAATTCAAATATTTGACATAGAAAAATAGAAATCTCCATCTTAGTTTAATAATATCATTTGAAAACCAAGTAAACAAGTTGCAAATGGGACAATTGAGTTGAGAAAGGGAGAGAGCCTATAAACTGATTTATAACATTTAATGTGATCTTGAGTCAACAAATTAGGCCATTAAGTTGAAGTCTGACCCCCTAGAAACAGCCAGAATTGATGAAGATAGGCCAAAATTAATACCATTTTGGAACTTAATTTAATTTAATGTCCCAATTATTTAAATAGATTGATTAAATATTTGGGAGTTGGTGGCGTTGTGGCAGTGTGGCAGCCCTCCATAAACTTGTGTTGAAAGCCAGTGCCACGTACAGGTAAGACTAGTTTTCAAAGGATATTTATTTATGGTCCAATCTGATCTACTTCAAATTGGACCACTTGGCTTCTAGGAAAATAAACGAAATAAAATTGTGGAAAACCTCGGATTGAATGGAATTAAAAGAGTTTCGGTGTCAATACGGGAACCGCATAATGTTCTCGTTGGTGTCATTTCAAATCTCTACAATTTCCGATTTGCCTATTCAGAGTTGACTCTTGAAATTTGAGGATTCAATTTAAAAGTTACCTACTAATATTTTAAGCTTAATCATTTTGGACATCACTTTCATCTTTTATATTAGCATACCTATTACCACAAAGTTAGCCGACATTTATTCCTTAAATACTATCATTGCTTTTTTTTTTTTTTTTTTTGCCCGAGAAAATAAGTTTATGACTTGTGGGCCTTCTCAATCTATGCGCGCCATGCGGCCTAAGACCACCTTTTAGACGGCATAAGACCCCTTTAGACACGGACATAACCACACTCGTACTTATGGGTTCAATTGAATCCACTCAATTTTATTTCTTATTAATAAAAATTTTAGACAATAATATTCATACTTTAAAACAAATTTATATTAATATTTTATTTTAATTTTATCCTTGTTTAATTAAATTTTTGGACAATAATATCTTTATATTTAAAATAATTTATAGATCACCATTGCCACCCAACCACCACCACCACTGCCACCATTGCCAACAGCGGGCGAACCACCATGGGCCGCCATCGAAAAATCACCAGAGTCCCTAAAAAAAACGAGATTTGATGGGAGACTCCGGGAGGCTTCGATATGACCCTTTTTGGCCATATCAGGCCAGGTCTGGGCGAGATCTAGCCGGAATAGATCTGACCGTTAACAGCTAGGTCCAGGGTCGTTAACGGCCAGATCTGGTCTGATATGGCCATTTTTTACCATCAATATGACCAGAAACGGTCATATCAGAGCCTCTTGGTCACGGTGAGGTATTCACATGGACTTTTGGAGACTTCCGACGGTGGTTTGCGATGGTGGCAATAGGTGAGGGTGATTTCGTCATAAATTAAAGTTTTATATAAGTGGGGTGTTTTAGCTAAATTTGAAATATTGGGGGTTAAAAAAATTATTCAAAAATTAATAATAAAAATAATATTATATTAATATTTAAAAGAGGACAATTTAGTAATTTAAATAATATGCCCACTAATTTATTCCCCATAACCAAACATATTAGTAAAACATACCTACCAATTAATCAAATATATTTTCTTAAAGATTCCTAGTAATCTTTTTAGGTAATCTATCTTTCTCATAATCTAATATTCTTAATAATTTAATATTCCTGAACCAAACATCCCCGTAAGGTTTACGGCAATAACAAAAACTCTTCTTGAAGTTTTGGAAGTAATAAAAATGTCTCTATTATTAGTAGACTATAAGTGAACCGTTAGAATATACACTATTATGAGTATATAAATATTTATTAAATCGTCATCTTATTGCATATTTTTTAAAAAAATTATGCATGTCCCGTCAGTTGGTGGAGTAAGTACCAAGTAATTTTCTGAATGGTGAAATGTCTCTTCAACATGATTATTATTAAGATAATTGCCACTCTCCTTTCTCTTGATTCTTCATGTAACTTCTTTTAAGATAACGAGAGATTTCAGTGGGCTGGCCCTTTTTTAACTGCTGTTGTTCATTAGGCCTTGGTCTGAAGAGAAACCCCAAATTAACCCACACGTGGCTATTCATTATCCCCAATAATTAGGAATTAAATCTATTTCCGCCAGAGTTTAAATTATGCTATTTCAAATATTAAGAAGGACAATACTAGATTTACAGTCCAATCTCATAAATTTTTTCTTACAACCCCAATATAATAGTCACAATTGGTTTCTAATAAATTTTCTGTCTGACCGATTACAAACTGCCACATCAGAATTGTGAGAAAGAGTTTGTAAAATCGGGTTATAACTTGTGAGCCAATATTTATTGTATTAAGAAACTCTCCCTTAAAACTAATTTAAGAATTTAAAATCTGTTAGTTAAAACTTAAAAGACAAAAACACCCCTAAGTAGTACTGTATGGTATCGTGTTATATTGAAATAATTATTTGTAATTACTTAGTTAAATATCTAATAAACTATTTTTTTTAAATTTTTACATAATTTAATAATTGAAGTATTAAAATTTCAAATATTTAATTGCTCATTTTTCTTTTAATCCTGTATTTATGAAATCATTTATTTCATTAATTGTATTTAAGTAAATTATTTATTTAATGATTTAATTAAATAGTTATATATTTAAATACTATTTAGAGGTATTTTTATCATTTCAATTTTAGTTCACAATTTTGATTGACATCTGTTAAAATCACCAAGTAATTTTTAGTATTTGAAACTGTAAGACCAAAACCATAATAGACAGAACAACAAAGATAATATATATATATATATATTTCTCTCCAATAATTAGTCTCTTATATTATACTTGGAAGGAATTCTCTTATTTAATTTCACTATGTGTAATTCATTAAAAAAACAAAAACATTATGAAAACTATTTGGAATAATTTAGAATATTCAATACGACATGTTCTCTTCTTTGCTTTTCATAACAGCCAGCAGATATGTAACAATTCAGGGACGGAGCAGGATTTTAACATTGGGTGGCCGGATTAAATAACAATATAATTTTGAATTCAAAAAAGAATTAAATATATAAAATAAATTATACCAAATTTAATTTTGTTCTTGTCTTTGTAGATATCAGAGTTGAAAAGTTAGGAAAGAAGCTTTAAATTAGTGTTTGCATATGCAACTAATCGAAATTGAAAAAAGTGCTGTGAGCCCTGAGGTAAATAAGTTAAGAAAATAATGTGAGAATTTAATATTATAGGAAAAGGAAAAAAATTATAATGGGTTATTGTTGTCACATAAATTTTAACATAATATTTAACACAAATTATTAACTTTCGATTTGTTATAATTGAGTGGCTAAAAAGTTAAGAGTTAGATATTGTAAAAGAAAGTTATGAGTTACCTTTCATTTTAAGTCCATTGGATTGGCTTAAATCAACGGATATAAATTTTTGTGTAAAATTATGTCAAAAATTTGTGTTATAACTTAACCTATATAAGAGCAAAGAAAGAAATTATAATTACAATATATTTTTTTTTTGTTTGGTAATTGGTATTATATGAAAAATAAAGAAACAACTAAAAAGGAAAAACTCCCCACCTTACCCTAGGAAGAACCAGGGATAGAGCCGCAAAAAAACAAAAGAGGCAAGGAGTAAATCCTTTATAACAGCCTACTAAAAAAAAAAAAGCCGGTGCTAAGCACATAATAAACACAGAAACACTGCAAAAAAATCATAAAAAAAAAAAAAGGACACAGCACAGGAATTGAAGAAGACAAAACTGCCTGTTCTAGAGCTGCGCAAAAAGTGGGCCTGGGCCCGAAAACAGTCTCAGGATCGATCCGTATAGGACTGGTCCGGGACCGACCAAGCCCAAGGGAGAGGGTCCGGCCCAGCTGGTCCCTGCTCGGGCCCCGTTAATTTCAAACACCCCTTACCCAAATCCTCATCTAAACCCCCTTATAATATAGAAATACATAATAAATTTAAGAGTTAAATTATACTTTTACAAAAAACAAAAAAAAAAAAAAAAAAAAAAAAAATTGACCATTGCTCAACGGTCAGCCTAACCTATAATAATGCCTAATTGGTCACCAATTTTCCTTGCAACTCTCATTCTCTCTACTTTAATTCTCAAACTCTCTTCAATTTCATCTATTATTCAATTTATTATTTATATTTATTCATTATTCAATTTTATCTATTGTACAATTTATTATTTTTATTTATTTATTATTCAATTTCATCCATTTTAATTATTTATTATTTTATCTATTTTAAATTAATTTTTCACATTACAAAACTAAAATTAAATTATCTCTTTAAATTAAAACTATTATAATTTATAACCATTCATTTATATTTATTTACTAATTAATTAATAATTTTCAAATTACCTTTGATAAATTACATAAACCTCACATAAATATTTATTTAGAAATATATAAAAAATTAGGGGACTACATTAAAATTTTCCAAACCTAAGAACCGGTCCCCAGCTCTAACAAAAGTCATGGGCTCAAGGCCGGTCCTAACCAATTTGGGACCGACCCCTGAGTGCCTCGACCTGGGACCGGCTGGGCGCCTTGCCCACCTCTAAGTCCTGTTCTTCAACTCCAAGTCAGCAGAGCACAGATAATAGAATTAGAGAAACGATGAAAAAAAGTTAGAGAAATTAAAATAATATAAAATAGTTAATATTATAATTCAAAATAAGTGGGAGAGTTTTGTCTTCTCTCAATCTCTCCCCTATTAAATAAGACTTGATTGTTATAAGAAATAAAAAATGAAGATAAAATGGGCCACTTCATCTAAAAGACAATTTGGCATGTTATTCTCAAAATATTAGTCTATTTTTTAATTATGTTGAGACTTTATAAGTTTATTAATTTCATTAAATACCCCCTAAAAAAAAGTTTAAAAACTAACAAAAACACCTCCATCCACCAATACCTACCAGATTCCGACAACAACCACCGATGGTAGCTGAAATCTATCACAATAGTCACACAGCCACCGAAAATTGCTAGTAATAGCCAGATCTAGCCTTTTCCGATCACATCCACAATGGATCTGGCCGGAAAAGGCCAGATCTGCCGTTAACGACGGCCATATCTTTGGCCGTCGTTTCAGCCATTTCTGGCCGTCGCAGTCACAACAATTCGTAGATCTGGCCAGAAAAGGCCATAACGACACGCTACGGCACAGATCCGACCGGTCTGTGTCGTAACGAAATTTTCCTGCTAGATTCCGGCGATGGTGGCCAGAATCTGGCACTACAGGTGGTGGGGGTGTTTTTGTCATTTTAGATATTAGGGTATTTAATTAAATTAGTAAACATAAGGGCTTTTTCATAAATTTTTAAAGTTTACATTATAATACTCCCCTATCCAACAACCTAATACTATCCCTAAAATCTTATCTAAAATAATAAACCAAACGCACCCCTATATATTTATACTGTTGCAAAAATTTTGGGTGGCCATAACCCATAATTTAATCCATTTTACATATATCATGCAGATCATCTACAAAAAACTTAAAATTTTTTCAAAAGCTTGGGTGGCCATGGCCACCTCAGGCCTTAACATGACTCCGCCCATCCTGTACAAGTTGGCCAAATAAATACAATAAGCAAAGCAAAAAAACCTGCAACAAAATTCTCGAACTGCATTCTCCAAGCTTGCTCATTTTCTGTTAATCATAATTCAGAACATCATTGAAAAGATAAACAAGGAACAGAGATAAAGGGTATAGCAGAATCGCCATGACTGATATCCACAAAGGGAAGGTGGAGCGAAAGCTCGCAATGACACCCATCACAGTACAAACGATTACTACAACCAGTAATTCAGCAGAAAATTCCCAGGTGATTCCTCGGAAATAAATTAGCGATAACAGAACGGTGAATCCGAGCACATTGTTCATGAACACCCCGCCATAAATCTGCATTACCACACCAATGATTATGCAGTGTTTCAGGATTTAATTGAAGTGCAAAGTAAAATGGTTAGAAGGGCATAACACAAACCTCGGAGAATGCCAAGGAAGTAGTCCTTGGTTTCTTGCGATATGCGGCGGAGATTGCAGAAGTTGCTGCTCTACAATTGGTGGCTATTGGGACTAAAATGAAGGAGATGAAGAAGGATGGAATGTTTGCAGAATTGGAGAAATTTTCAACACTGTAAATTAGAGGCTCTGCCAGAACTGATAACATAACAATTCCAATCACCATGTACATTATAGCTTTAAACCATGCCCATATTGACTTCTCTTCAACTTCTCCATTTTTCTTTTCATTATCCACCAGCTTGTCTGTTTCTTCCCAAGTTTTCTGCACGAACATTTTAATCATCTTTCTGGTAATTGATCTTCCAAGTTAGTGGAGGTTCGAGAGCGACAAAGAATGGATACTTACTTGGTAGATATCATCTTCAGTCTCAGGTTTTGAAGGAGCTTCATTAAGAGAGGTGGTAGCTTTGAACAATTTTGCGATTCCTGAGACGAATTCCTCCTCATGTATCACGCCGTCCCTACTTGTGTCAAGTTCTTCAATAACTTTGGCTACAGCTTCATCCACATTTAAAGGAGCTTCACCAAACTTGATATTGACTATTAGTTCTTTCAATTCGTGTTGAGAAATGAAGTTTTTTCCGTCATGATCAATTTTTTCAAACAACCTGTCATTCATTTTGCATATACAATTGTTATGTCTAATTAAAAGAATAAGAAAATTGAAGCTGAATATAAGTCTAATTAACCTTGTAATTGTAGATTCATCAGGCGTGCCATCTTCTGTAAGTAGACTTTCTATTGCATTGTTTTCAACATGTTGTAACAATTCTGATATCAGATTTTTCTTCATTTCCCGTTCTTTCCTTTTGTTTTGAATCCAGGGCTGGAAAACCTGTCAAACATTCAAGAACAAATTAAGTACTTCAAGATAATTAATGGAAGTAAATATCCATTTATATCATAAGCTGATTAATGTTATTACTTTGTATATGTCTCTTAAGGATTTCTGGGAATAATAATTCTTATCCATTGCATTCTTTGCCTCATCAAGCCATCTTGTAAATCCATTTACAAACTCATCTTTGGTTATTTTTTGATTTCCATCAACGTCAAATTCTTTGATTACTTGTGCCACTGCTTTCTCCTTGTCGATATGCATTCCTTTAAACTTGACTTCAAGAAGAACCTCCCTTAGCTCTGAAGGTGATATGATATCATCTCCATCATGATCTATTTCTTCAAACAGCCTGCATTTCAGCAACTTCTAGTTACTTGCTACACAAGGAATTAACTTCAGAAAAAAAAAAAAAAAAAAAAAAATTTGTGGGAGGATCCTGGTTTAATTACCTTCGTATAGCAGCTACGTTCGGAGCGCCATCATCGGTGAGGATTTGTCCTAATGCCTGCTTTTGCACATGTCTTAAAATTCTTAAAACTAAATGCTCATGTTTCACATACTCCAATCTTCTTTGTTGAATCCAGGGCTGGAAAATCTGCAGATGATTTGTCACTACAAAAGTTTTATGAGACCAATACATTACACCATGAGAAGAGAATTTAACCTAAGAAAATTTTGAAAACGAAAAGAGAGTAAAGAGTTTAGTACCTGATAGAAGAAGTACAAGAATAAGAACACAATAGTAACAGAAAGAGCAATCAACATCACTGCTTGTTGCCCAGAAGATGATGAGACGACTTTCAGGAGTTGAATGATCAGAAATGGTGTCACCGAGGAAAACATAATCCTCGCAATGTAGCTGGTCTCCATATCAGTAGTTATACCAGAACCTGCAATTTTAATAATGACAAAATTAAAAAAAAAAAAAAAAAAAAATTGCGGGTCATGTAATATATTTAAAAAAATCGTGGCTGCACTTAAAATTAAACTATCTTTCAAGAGGTTCGATAATATCATAGTTATAATTGTTGAACATTAGTCTTTCTTTCTTAGACTGGAAAATGGATGTGGAAGTTCATAACTTGAATGAACGAAGGAAAAGAGAGAAGATTAATTACCAGTGAATTTTGACGAGAGTCTGTCAAAAGAAAAATTTTCAGAAGTTGTTCCATTAGAGAGAGGGGTATAATTAGTCTCTGAATTACCACTGTGAAGGACTTGACTGCCAAGTAATACACAAGTTCCCCAAATTACAGTGAGCTGCAAAATTGAAGATCCAGCCAACAGCCCAACTCCAGTGTAAACATATTCTTCAGCTACCTCTTTACTGTTGAAGAGTTCAGACGCTGTAAAAAAAAATTCATAAAATTATGCTAAAGTTACAACCTCATAAATAGTATTAATATTATTTGTCTAGCTTGATTATTTAAGAGCTTATTAAAAGATAAATTATTGTAAGAGCTACACAAAACTACAGATTATTTCCACAATTGCAAAATAAAATGAAAAACTTAGATATATACACAATGTTGATCCACATAATTAAATACATATCTTAAAGAGAGAAGCTTATGAGAACAAATTAGATTGAAATTTAATCAAAGGTCATAATCAGTCAGTTAAAAAATTCAGAAGATAAATTTCTAAAATTCTTTTGAATAGATTATAATTTATATGGTCCACTGATATTAAGTTGCTTGCATCCTCAGTTTTGACAAATTTGTAGAACCTCTGCAACATTGACTTACATTTAACAATGTTTCTTGTATTACTAATTTTCTTGTGCTTATCACAAGATAGGTTTAACCTTAGAATTTTTATACTGAAACTAAGCATATTGATTGAATTTGAATACATATATTTTTTATGTCTATACTTATACTTTCCCCTTAACAAACTTCAATGAAAAGATCAAAGAGATATTAATAATACAGAGTTAAAATGCATATATGTGTCACCAGATTTTCAAACTTTAGGGGATCAGAATTCTAGTTTTTTTTTTTTTTTTTTAAACTCTTCCGATTAGCAGGAAATTAGCAACATTAAATATCATACTTAATTAATTAGTTGCAAGTAATTGATACGTGCAAGCAAAATTTAGATATTATTATATTAACTTTGCAACAAGCCAATAGTCTGTCTGACTAATTTCACTCAAATATTTTAATTAAATTATCATCAATGCTCTCTTAAATTGATATTCAGTAACATTTATAAACGATTCAAGATTCTCCAAGTACATACGATCAAGATCATAAATGAGGTGAATATAATTTGTAGAGCGTTTATCCAATAGTATTGTCCTATATGAGTCATAGTTGCTTATATATATTGATGGAAAGAAGGAAATTAAGTAATTGTAAATGTCATACCAAGAAGTAACAAGGCCTCGGGAAGGGCACCGATGACATGAAATGCGCTTG
Organism: Pistacia vera; assembly: GCF_008641045.1. Classification (NCBI taxonomy): domain Eukaryota; kingdom Viridiplantae; phylum Streptophyta; class Magnoliopsida; order Sapindales; family Anacardiaceae; genus Pistacia; species Pistacia vera. Next base: position 99,876 of record NW_022195496.1, read on the forward strand.
CACCAAACACACCAGGGCCAAGAATCTTAAAAATTTGCTCCCCTCCGGCAGCCAAATATGATTCTCCATGAAACAGTAGATATTCATACACCAATATCAGAAAAAGATGCCCGAAAATATTATTCGAACACGGCAAGAAACCATACATTTGCTCACATTCCTGATTCTCATCAGAATCCAATCCTTTAACATTAAGTAAATAAGAAGCTTGGTGTGTGACTTCATGATCATCAGCACCATTGATCCCATCTGAAACCGGTTCTGCAGAGCTGTATGGCGTCGGTCGGCCTGCAACCTCAACAACTGTCAGAAAAAGAAGAAGAAAAATGAGATACACAGGTTTGAAAATATTCATGATTATGGTCTCTGAGTATTATTTGAGGTTTTGGGCCAATTATATAGGATTATTTAAGTCATGCTTACTTGTTTGACTAAGATAAGTGGGGTTTGGTAATTTTTAGTTGATTTTTTATATTTGATAAAATGAGATTCGGTGCATTTGGTTAATGTTTATGTATCAAAATAAATATCAGAAAGGGCTGTCAAAATTATTTTAAATTATGTGGCCATGTGGGATTATTGAAAAGAATTGACGTATTATGGCTTAGCTCAGCTGGCACAAGGAGTGGGTGCGCACTTTTATTTTATTCGTTTTCGTTTTTCGACATTCATTCATTTTAATTTTTCTTAATTAGAAAACTTTTCAGCACAATTTTTTTTTTATTTTTTATGACTGAGATCTTATCGGTCGTATAAGAATTTTAGTGGTTTTACGCGTACTTTAGCTAATTACTAAAAACTTTAATCGGTCCAATAAAAACTACATTAGTTGCCCTTATTAGCATCTGATGAAATATTTAAATTTATGTTTTTTTGAGTAATACACACAAGAGTTTTTATTGAATCACTCGATCACCCAAAGATAGTTATACTAAAAACTTTTCAACACTTCATGTCCCTCCTTGTGGTACTATTAATTATGTTACAGTTAACGTCTCTATTTCCTGTAATTTTTCTTTTATAATATTTCAGTACTATTGTTCATTGATCAAAGTGTTTAAGGACTAGGAAAGAGGAAGAACTTAATTTGATATTTACTTATTTTCAATAATTGTCTAGAGTAAAAGATTGGTCCGTCACTTCTTGCTCCTCAATAATTTTCACCACCTTAATTAAGGCATATTCTTCGTCTACAGACTACTCTGAACAAGTCTAGGCTTTCTATTTCTATTTCATGCATGAGAACATGTGGATATGTAGGTCTGTTTGCTTGAACAAGTCTACGTTTGCTCTTTCGAATTAATTGATCAGCATATATTTTCTTCAAATTCAACAATCTTAAAAACCGAATCATTGAATAATATTATATTCTTACTCATATTTCGAAGATTTATTTAGAGTTGCTTCCACTCATCAATTTTTCTGGTTCGTCACTGTCTTGATTATGATGATTATAATCTAAAAATTTGCTATTTAATATAAATTATACATTTATTTTAAGTATAAAATTCTCTTCATTGAAGCAATGACCAAGTCTTTCTAGATTCTGAGACCAAGTCTTTCTAGATTCTGAGACCAATTAAAACAAGAAGAAAATTCAATTTCTGAACCAAAAATACGGGCACAATAGAAGGTCAATTGTCGTGTATAAAATTTGTCGTTTCTCCTAGTTTGAATAAATCCGCTGAATGGCTGAATCTTGTGTAAATTAATTTTGAATTTTTCTGATCTCTATATTTTGGATACTTGCCTATGGATGAAATTGAAAGGAACAATCATCAGTTTCGCTAGCTAAGGATTGACAGAATATTAATTATTAATTAGTTCTTTGTTGGAATATAATTTCAGCAAATCTTTCAAAGTCCACCCTTCGGAAATTGCATGGATACGAAAGAAAGAAACGGCATTATTTGCTGCATGACTCTGATTAGTCTAAATCCAACCCTCTTTAGTCCAGGTCTCTGATGAGCTTTGACAAACACCCAACTACAACTATAAAGCGAGGAAGAATTGATTGCTTTAATAAACTTCTATGCATTTACAATGGTCACTTGTTCTCTTCTCTTGTTTTTATTTCCCTTACTTTTGTTGCTTTCAGTAGAAGCAACAGCTAATGGAAGCGCAACGGAGAAGGGCCCAGTTGCTGGCGTTGTAGGTGCAATTGTCGATCAGGATTCTCGCATTGGTAAAGAAGCAAAAATAGCCATGGAGATGGCTATCAAGGATTTCTATGAGAAGACGAATCAACGTTTTCATGTCCACATAGTAAATTCTCAAAACGATCCCGTTCAAGCCGCTTTTGCAGGTGCTTGTGATATGATTAAACTCCTGTCCTCTACTAATAACTTATCATTTAGATTGTTACTAACTTAGATATAATTACTTTAATTGCAGCCAAAAATCTAATTGATACACAAGAAGTTCAGGCCATACTAGGACCACACACTTGGGAAGAAACAGTAATGGTTGCAAATATTGGTAGCCAAGCTCATATTCCGATTCTTTCTTTAGCTGAATCAAGTCCACGGTGGGCATCAGAGCGATGGCCCTTTCTTGTTCAAGCCGCGCCTAGCCAGTGCAAACAAACGAAAGCCATAGCAGCCATTGTTCAGTCATGGGAATGGCATCAGGTCACTGTTATATATGAAGAAACTGGATTATCTTCAACCGCTGCAGTAGTGGTGCCTCATCTCTATGACGCCTTCCGAGAAGCAGATGTTGAAATCACAAATCTTGTAGCTTTCCCACCTCTTGATTCTTCTTCATTGTCTGAACAGCTTGAGATGATCAAAAGAGGGCAATGTAGAGTCATTGTAGTTGATTTATCATTTCCATCAGCCACACGTCTATTCGAAAAGGCCAAGGAGATGGAGATGATGGAAAAGGATTACGTATGGATCGCTACAGACGCCTTTACAAGCCTTGTCGATTCTATTAATGCCACAAGCATTTCCTCAATGCAAGGAATTATAGGAGTCCAGAGCTACTTCCCCAGTAATAATGATCTCCATAAGGAGTTTCATATGAGATTCCGCACAAGGTTTAGCTCGGAGTATCCAGAAGAGGACAGACGCGAAGCTGGTATTTATGCAGTACAGGCATATGATGCTGTATGGACAGTGTGTCAAGCAATGTTTAAGAACAGCAAGGCCGGGGGACAAAAATTGTTGGATACAATTCTGTATAGTAAATTCAATGGATTAAGTGGACTGATTCAATTCGAAGAGAAAAAATTAGCTCCAGGGAAAATATTTCGGATCATCAATGTGCTTGGAAAGAGTTACAGAACACTTGGTTTCTGGTCAGAGTCAGACAACGGATTCTCTCGGACATTAGATGAAAGAGCTACATTTAATCATTCAATGAAGAGTTTGAAACGTGTGATTTGGCCAGGCGAACCTAGGTCAACTCCAAGAGGATGGGCTATTCCAACCAACGCAAAGTCTCTGAGAATCGGTGTGCCCAATGGAACAACTTTCAAGGAATTTTTGACCGTGGTCCGGAATCCTGAAGAGAACAATTACACATTTGGAGGATATGCTATTGATCTCTTCGAAGAAACAGTTAGCAATTTACGATATCACCTTGCTTACAAATTTATCCCCATTGACGGCAACTATGATGCTTTAGTGCAGCAAATTCATGATCAGGTGAGGTCTTTACAAATTTAAAATCTTGTTTTTCAGTTTTATGTTTCCGGATAGAAGGAGAAAATTAAAATCCAATTTTCTGTGTGTAGACATTGGATGCTGTAGTTGGTGATGTAACAATTCTGTCCAGCCGACTCCAGTATGCAGAATTCACACATCCCTACACGGTGCCAGGATTGGTGATGGTGGTTCCGGTGCGATCACGAGCCAGCAGTAAAGCATGGCTATTCATGAAGCCTTTTACAAAAGCGATGTGGGGTTTCACAGTAGCTATAACTCTTTACAATGGGTTTGTGGTGTGGTTAATTGAGCGGAATCATTGCTCCGAACTAAAAGGTTCAGTTCTCAATCAAATCACCACCTTGATTTGGTTGTCCTTCTCAACACTCTTCTCTTTACATGGTAACACAATCGATCTTCCCTCAATTTGAATTCCAATAAAAAGAATTTCAAGATTGTTTCTAATTACTTGTAATTCCTGTCTTGTTTTGAAGCTGAAAAATTACACAGCAGTCTATCCAGGATGGCGATGGTGGTTTGGTTGTTTGTGGCACTAGTCATCACGCAAACTTACACAGCTAATCTCACCAGCATACTCACAGTGCAGAGGCTTGAACCCACTGCTACAGATATTGAGTCACTGCAGAGAAGTAATGCAATGATCGGATATTGCAGGGTATCTTGCCTTGAAACATATCTGGTCCAAGTTCTAAAATTCAACCCCAATAACTTAAAAAAGTATTATTCTTTCTCGGAAGACTATGTTCAGGCACTTAGAAGCAAAGAAATAGAAGCCATCTTTCTTGATGTTCCCATAGCCAAAATATTTACTGCAAAGTACTCCAAGGAGTTTATTGCAGCTGGACCGACCTACAAAACTGGAGGATTCGGATTCGTAAGTTAATTCCTCTTTCAATTTCTGATAAATGGTAATCAAATTAGTTTATTATATATGATTAATGAAACTTCTACATGGTTTCACAGGCTTTTCCTAAGGGTTCTCCATTGGTTCCTGAGATGAACAAAGCGCTTCTGAAAGTATCCGAAAGTGGGAAGGCACGAGAATTGGAGAAGAAGATGCTTGCAACTCAGAATTGTGAGGAGATGGAATCAGAAGAAGATTTTTCCAGTATTAGTGTGACTAGTTATTGGGTACTCTTCACGTTAACAGGATTCACATCAACAGTTGCTCTTGCAGTTTATGTTGCTCATTTGTATTCGAAACTTGAGGAACCAATTTTCGGAAACCAAATCATTTGGAGACTTATGTCGGCTGTAATTGCACCTTGGGGACAGCAGAAGAAGTGGTTCTGCAGAAAAATTAGTGATATTGAAAGTCCTTCTAATGTTCCATGAGCTTAGATGATTAAGTATAAATGTTGTAATTAAAATAGAGAAAATAATTTTATACGACAAAATTATTGAAGATGATAATGAATGTAATAATATGTCTTTGTTAATTCTTAATTGCACTCAACCTGAAGCTGTTGGGCAAAATCGCAGAAGCTTCTTGGTTTGAAATGCAATTCCTTCTTTTGAGAATGGAGGGTGCTGTTGGAGAGAAGAGAAGGAGAGGAAGAAAGCAAGAAAATTTAGGTATTTAATCAACTAATTAAATAGAGTTTGATCGTTAATTATACCCTAATAGCTCAACAGCACATAGCTTTCCATGAAAACCTTGTTTTATCTAGCTATAGCACTTTTCTTTCATAATCAAACTGTAGTTAACGTATATTAAATAAAGTTTAAGATTTTATTAACTAAAATTTTTGTTTTGTCTAAAATAATAAGCTTGACTATGACGAAATATGAATTAAAGCAAGGCAAAACCATGCATGTTGGACCGAAAAGATACAACATTCATTTACCTGTAAAAGTAAAAACAAGATAAAAGATGAGTTTCTCTGGTGTTTGTGCAAATAATGAATATTCTCCGTATCTTCTTATTGGTGCCAAAGTTCTACGTCGGTTAGGAGACGAAGACCTTGGTATATAGTACACGAACACCCTCACCGCCTAGAGGCATTTTTTTAAGACAAAATTGTTCAGGCCTCAGAGTCCAAAACGGACAATACCTCTGAGAATCTACCTACCATTTTTCTGGATTTGGCATACATCAACATTAGGTGCTAGAATGAGGGCCTAGGCCACTCTGAGTCCTTCACCCCCTGAGGGGCTATGTTGGTACTAAATTCCCATATCGGTTAGGGGACAAGAGCCCTGGTTGTTATATAGCACAAAGACACCCTCACAGTGTTAGTGTCAAAGTCTCACATTGATTAGGAGATGAGGGTCTTGATCGCTTATATAACATAATGATACTCTCAACACCTAGAGGTGTCTATTTCAAATAAACCGTGCAATTCTTAGAATCCAATGTAAACAATACTTTTAGGAACCTATCTATCATGTGTCTAGATCTGACATATATCAATATGTCTCTTTCTTGGTGTTGTTGTCATTAATATTTCCGGTAAAAAGGGGACAACCATTATCATATTAAAGGAAATGCTCATAGACAACGATGTGAATGACGTAATTGGTGGCATTAATGTGGATAACAGTTCAGTTCTCGTGTTGGTAAAGAAGAGCAGGTAGAAATTGAGATGATATACTTCATTAACTCACTCTGCTTCTCCACATAACAAATTTTCGGCGTGGGCGGAGCCTATTGCACCATGTAAATTCTTTATGGTAAATATCAATTCGATCCATAAGAAATTAACAATCCTAAATATAGGGTCTTTTATGATATTTGTAAAGGTATAGGGGGTTATATGTCATTCAACATTTGACTTGTCGTTTCACCCGTAACCGATTGTGTCTTAAATCAAATAACGACATTATTTTCGCTAAAAAGTAATGATGCCGTCTTGGACATTGATGATATTGTTTAGGTTTAGAAAACAATGTCGTTTAACTGAAGGCTTAAATGATATCCTTTTACTGGAATGACAATGTTTTGCTTTAGATGAAACGATGTGGTGACACCAATTTAGCTAATATTATTTAACAGCTCTATATTTATTTGTATATCATATAACCCTCTCCTTTTATGATTCTTATGGACCTAAATTATTTATTGCCAGAGATGTTTTTAAAGTATATGAATGATATGTCATTGGTAGTGATACTCTACAATGATTGATTGTTTTCCATTGTAAATTCCGTTTCCATTGACATGTCGTTAGATTAAACGTTTACCTTATAATGACGTCATTCCATTATTGAACGATGTGTCATCTTCATATGAGACATGTTGTACATTTTGGTTAATTTTTGTAAGCCCTCAATATTTTATTTAATACCATAAACCTTCTACTTTTAGGATTCTTAATTCTTATGGATCTTAATGATATTTACCATAATTAAGATGATGAAAGAGTACTAGGCTTGGCAAACGGGCGGGTTAGACAGGTATGGTCCTGATAATAATGGGTCACGGGTGAAACGGGTGAAAAATTCTCACAGATCGATATTTTTATGATCCGTACCCATCTCATACGGATACGGGTCACCTACAGATCACCCGTGAAAATGGAAGCAGCCTTTTACATTTTTCATATTTTCACCTACGCCTGCAACTTTCAGCTTTACAGCCACACAACTTGCATGAACTATGAAACAATTCAATGTTTTCACCTACGCTTTAATTAATGCTCACCATTACCAACACAGTTAGAGCAAAACATACTCCATCCAGATCTTGCCACGTCATAAAATATCACAATAATTTACCATATTCTGACGTGGCAACATCTCTGTCCAAGTTGACACGCTGTTGACTGCCACCTGCCTTGCCCTTGCGTTTGGCCTACGAAAATAGTTGAAAGTGAAACCTGTCAAATCCACCACCTTCTCCAAACTAGAATTCTATTTTATATAAATTTATAATAGAAAATGTAATTTATGAAATGATATAATTTATTGACTTAAAAGTTATTTTACTAAAATTAAAAACAATTATTTCTACCCCTTTTTTATATTAGAATTGTTTAACCCATGCTATTTATTTTAAAGCAATATTATATGTGATGCAAATCGAAATATATAAACATAATATGTACAATATTATGGTTTATAACGGTTAATATTATATTTAAATTACAGTAACAGCTATTATCTGATTGAAAAATAAATAAATAATTTATATCAATGTGAAAATATATATATTTTTTTTCAGGATTCCAAACATTGTAATATAATGTTGCACTTAACTTTAAATTTGTAACATAAAACAATTTAGTGTGTAAAACTTAAAATTTCAACATAATAAATTAAATATTATGATAGTAAAAAATAAAAATTATAATTTTTATAAAGTATTAAACGTTATCCATGTTGATCAACTTCTTTATCTAACCAATTTGTTTTTTAAAGGTTGACCATATTTTTATGAAATATTAAACTAAACCATTCTTTATAATTTTTTTTATTGAATTACTAAGAAAATATCAATTTGGCTTATTTATATTTTTCCTAATGCTGACTGCTGCCCTGCTGCTGTCGTGCTGCCATGAGAGGAGATCTGCTGCTGCCGTGCTGGTGCTGTCGTGACAAAAGTCAGAGAATGAGGGAGAGTGGAGCTGCTGTGAGAGTGAGAGAGTGAGAGAGTGGAGCTGCTGTGAGAGGATTGAGGAGTGGTCGTGAAGCTGCTGTGGCCTGTGAGAGAAGAGAATGAGCTGCTGCGTTTTTTAACTTTTTTGTTTTTTTCACTGATAAGTTTTGGTTTAGATTAGAGTTTGACGTTTGAGAGTAAGACTTTTTTTTTTTTTTTTATTTTAAATTTCAAATTTGCGGGTATGCGGGTAGTACCTGATCCATCCACAAAAGTCACGGGCGGGCCGGATACGGGTCAGATTCTCACAAGTCGAAGTATGTGTTACCCGTATCCGCCCGTTGGATACGGATACCCGTTGACCCGCGGGTACACCCGCCCGTTTGCTAGGTCTATGAAAGACTATGTTGCGTTTAGCAGGAATGGCGGCTAACTATTCTTCAGAGGCAACCTGATAAGGAAGATTATGCCCTGATGTTCTCCCCTCAAATAAGAATAAGATCATGTTTTTTCAATTTCAAATATTAGGGTTCACATTGGAAATTAGGGATCTTGTTAAAATTGGGGATTTTGTTTTAAAATCCATAAATTCCAATTTGGGGTTTTTGAATTGAAAACCATTATTTTGGGGTTTTTGAATTGAAAACCATTATTGCAAAATTGAAAGTTCTAGTGTTCAATTTTGTTGTTTTTCGACCTTATCAGACCTGTTTCGCTGTTGGTGGCGGTGATTCTCTTCATGCTGCGCTCACGACACCATTCCATGCTGCGGCATGGCTTCGGCCGCCGTCGTGTGAGCACATGGCTCACGCAATTGAACCCATAATAGGCTTTTCCTGCCATTAAGGATACTTTTCCAGCCGTTTGAGAAGAGGAGCGACTGAATTTTGGCTGTTGGGTTCGCAGAATCGCGATCTGGATTTTCTAGATCATAGGGGTGTAATTGTCATATTTTAATTTTTAGGTGCTAAAAATTACCAAAAATGAGGGGGTTACGGGATATCATTACCAAAAAAGGTTGAAATTGTGCCAAATGGCATAAAATGGGCAAACCCGACCTTGTAAAAGTGGGCCAAGTCAATCCGCTCAACATGGTCAACCCGACCTGGTCAAAGCAAGTCAAACATGATTGAACCGAGTCAAATATGGTCAAACCAGGTCAAAACCAAGTCAAACAGGCCTAGACCCGAGTCCACTAACCTGTAGACCCGGCTGGACGTTCCAGCCGAACCCCACATGCGCATGGTGGCACTTGTGGGAGCTTGATGTGCCTGCAGGGCTGTTTTTTGAGCGATAAATTTTTAAGAATTTTTCTAATATTAATTTAGAATTATTGGAGCAATTTAATTATTTTTTTGGATTGTGGAAAAATATTAAATAAATTGTTTATTTGTAATGGTTGGTATATTTAATATTTTTTTATGAGGAATATTGCTTGGAAAATTTTGGGAAATTTTTGTGAAAATTATTTCACTATTGGTTGAATATTGTGGCATGTTGTACTCTCCCTATACCATGTTTTATATCTTATACTCTCAACTTTGTCATATGTGGTTAATTATGTACATAGTTGGAGTGTAAACCGCGGGAAAAAATTATTGTTCACTAGATTAAAATGCAAAACAATTAAATTAAGATTGTCCGAGATACTTGGGTATTATATCTCATGAAATCTTAATTATGACAATTAAAAATGCAATAAGATTAAATTAACATTGTTCGAGATAATTGGGTATTATGTCTAATTAAATCTTAATTATGACTATTAAATTGCAACGCGATTAAATTAAGATTGTCCGAAATAATTGTGCGTTATATCTCATGAAATTTTAATCATGGAAATTAAAATGCAACATGATTAAATTAAGATTGTCCGAGATAATTGAGTATTATATCTGATGAAATCTTAATTATGAAAATTAAAATGCAACTGTTGTTAAACTAAGGTTGTCTAAGTTCATTAAGTATCTCATGAAATGCTAATTATGATAATATTATTTAGTATCATTAAAACAATTTTGTAAGTTGTCAGAATGTTTAATCGTCAAAGTGGTGCATTCATTGAAGCTTGCAAAATTATTCATTTGGTAAATGATACATTCTTCCATTTTGATGCATATAATTTCCTGCCCAAAGGTGCTTATTATTCGTATAAAAATTGATGATGGCATAAGGTTAATTTTTGGAAAAACACTAGTCCTGAAAAATCCAATACACTCAAAAGTGTTTGATTTTTCGTTTGACATGTGTTTTCCTATTAAGTGGAAAAACACTAGTCCTGACAATGGCCTAGAAAGTCTATCTGCTCAAAGGGGATAGTCTTTTGAATATCATATGTTCCCATTAGTAATTTTCATAACCTTATGTGTGGGATCCTAATTGCATGCCATTTTCTTTGCCCAAAGGGGAGTTAATAGTGATGCACCAAGAATCCCTATAACGAGTAGCTTATGAGGTTTTAAAGCTACTTTGATTATTTATTACCTATAACTTTGTGTTTGAACTCTAATAGCATGTCATTTTCTCTACCCAAAGGGGAGCTAATGATGATGCACCAGGAATCCCTATAAGCAATAGCACATGAGGTTTTAAAGCTGTTTTGACTCTTGCCTATAACATTACTTTGTTGCATTATATTTTGAATGTCTCCTTTGCTGTGAACAACAATAATGCCATGATTGAGATTCTGACTGGGAGCAATTTTAAGAGATGGAAACATGATATTGAGTTTGGCCTGAGAATGTACAACAAATTATGTTATTGATAAGAAAATTTCATGTTTCAATCATTCAAATAATTTATAATTTATTATATAATTATTTTATATATACATGAATACTTGTACATATGTGTGAATATGATTAAAGTAAATTTATAGGCATGTTGTTATATATATGAATTTCATGTTTGAAGGATTTATGGGTGAGATAAATGGTAATTGCCAAAGTAGTTCATTTATTATTTGGAAAATTTATTTCTTATCTGTATCTTACCCAAAAGAGGTTCTTATATATTTTTATAGTGGAACCATGGATAATTCAACAATAACGTACTGCCTAAGTAGTTTTTCATACCAAAGGAGATTAATTATCCGAAAGTTGGGTGTTATTTTTGATTGGTTTGTTATGAGATTTAGTTGCTTGTTGCATTCTCCACCCAAATGTGAGTTCGCAATATTACAACTGGAGATCTCATGAGAATAATGTGATGAGGATATTTTATGAGTTATTCTTGTTTTATTTATGCTCAGATATATTAAATAAAGTATTATATATTGTGATGTTGTTTATATATATGGTTTTGTATATATTTCACAATATAAAGTTAATCTTGAACATTGATATGATCTAACTATGTATGTTTGTATGAGATGGAAATAAAGAATTGATATTCCTTTTGAATTATTTCTTGTTCATCTTACCATACAACTTTCCCCATACAGTTGATTTGTTAAAGATTACCTTTAACACTTAAATAGACAAATGAGATTCAATAGATTAATCTTTGTATTTGTCTTCAAGGGGGAGAGAATTTGTTAAAGATAAAAGTGCAAATATCCTTATTAGTCTTGTCTTATTTAGTTTTTTAAATACTTAATCTGCTTGTAATGAGAATAAGGGTAATATGTTGAAATTGAAATCCCTTGATAAAAATGTGTACATTTTTGTTTGAAGGAAGGTTACAAGAAAATTATTTTCACCTTTTATTATTTTGTAGTGCTTAATTTGTTTATCTCATTCCTTGATGCACTACATATAGTTTAATATTTCTTCCTTGGCTTCCTTAGTGTTTGTTCAAGAAAAGTTTTGATATGCCTTGTAAACTTAATCAGAATAAGATGGCTGAGAGACAAAGTCGCACTTGTAAGAGTATGTGAAATATTGATGGCTAGAAATAATTTGTCTATATTATTTTGAGTTGAAGTTTTGAAAACTGTCTTTTCCACATTGTCTACAAATTTCTAGTAAACTAATACTAGAATATTTTTAATCTTTGGATTGTTTGGAAACTCAAGTTTCGTACGTTAGGTATCTTGAAAACACTAAACTTTATAGGTTAATTGTTTGTATCATGACATCAAGATTATTAAAGCTATTAAAGTTTGATAAAATTGATATAGATAAATATCTCATATGGAAGCTTTTAATCAAGGTGTTCAACTCATCAAATTATTATTATTAGAGGTTAAGAGGAATGATCGGAAATCGCAAAACTAAATCAGTGGCAATAGTGGGCTATTTGCTGGCGATTGGTGAGGCAATTGAGGGAAAGGTAAGATGAGTTTTGGTCAAGAGGCTGAGGGGAGTGTTTTCGTGGTGATGGAGAGTGTTTCCGTCGCTAGAAACAGACCCTATTTTCCCTAGTTTGTCAATGCTTGCGGTGGTGTTTGGGGTTTTTTTGCAAGGTTTCCAACTTGTAAGGACTTATAAAGTTTTAAGGGTGTTTTTGTTGGATTTTAAACTTTTGGACACCGGTGTGACTCACCGATCAAATCGGTTAAACCGGTCAACTTGGGACTCGGCCACTTTGTTGGGTTTTAGCCCAGGTTGGTTATTTAAACACTGGTTTCGAGTGGAGCCTATGGTTTGTTACACCCGAACCATGGTAAAGGTGCTTGTCTTGTTTCTTTATCATTCTGATTTGTGTGTGAATCTTGTTTTGGTAGAAATAGTATTCTTAATAACCAGTGGCAAGGAGAGCGGATAAAGGATGTAAACAATAAAATTAGTTGTCGTAATTCCCTTGTTCAAAGTTGAAATGATTTTGAGGAGGTAATTTTCAAGGCTTTTGAGAATAATACAAAGTAGTTGGCCTCTTTCAATTATGTAAAGGTCTCAGTCATCCCTCAGTCATCCATGAGATATCAAATAGGAATCATCATATAAGGTTGATGTTTTGAACCTATAATTATTTTTTATTGTTTCAAGTTGAACGATTTAAGAGTGGAAGAGAGAAAACAGAGAAAAGCTGAAAAAGCAGTTGTATTCTTAACTGATACAGTTATAAAGAGAACGACTAATTTATACTATGCCGTTATACAAAAACGCAAAGTTTTGGTGTTCTAGTTTTTAAAATTTACAAAAGACACCCATATTCATATTACAAAGGACACAACACACTTCTAATTATTACAAAAAACACCCCATTATATGAATATTCCCCCTTAAACTGGACTGTATAGTAGACCATTATCACAGAAACACCTCACTATACTAATATGCTCCCTTAAACTGGACCATGTACTAGATCTTTAAACTAACATTTGCCCGCAAATTGGACCTCATAACAGCTCACTATAGCAGCAATATGAGATGACCAACAATGTCTAGTACTGCTCAAGATTTCACTCAACATTGTCAAAGAAACTGAGCATACCAATCACCAGTGAGCATACTAAACAACAAGCATTAGCATACCAATCAGCAAGCATTAGCATACCAATTAGCAAGCATTAGCATACCAATTAGCAAGCATTAGCAACTTCATCAATTTGTAAAAACTTAGCAACTTCATCAATTTGTAAGAACTTAGCAACTTTAATAAGCAAGCATTAGCATACCAATCAGCAAGCAGTAGCAACTTCATTAATTTGTAAATGCTTATGGACTGCTTCAGTGCTAGATTTGATATGAACAAAATCTTCTGCTCCCTTATTGATCAAGCTGAAATTACAGTCCACCTCAGAAGTAACATTTAGTTTATCTTTCAGAAACTGAAATCTATTCCCAAGTAGTGCCTTGGTTAGAATATCTGCAATTTGATATTTTGTGCGAACATACTGGACTACCAACCTCTTCTCAATAGCTAACTCTCTCACATAATGCATATTTATCTCAATGTGCTTTGTTCTTGTATGGAACAGAGGGTTGGATGAAAGAGCTCTAACACTCATATTATTACACCACAAGATAGGGGTTTTGTTTATGGCTACACTAAGTTCTTGAAATAAATATTTAATCTAACCTAATTTAGTAGTTGTTTGACTAAGAGCTCTGTATTCAACTTTTGTGGAAGACAAGGAAACCATCTTTTGCTTTCTAGAACTCCACTGCACTAAGTTGCCCTTGAGAAAGATGCCATAACCACTTGTACATCGTCTATCACTCACATCACTGGCCCAATCAGCATCAACATACCCTTCAAGTATAAAATTTGAGTTCCTTTTAAATAGCAACCCATGTTGCAAAGTGCCCTTGATATACCGAAGAACTTTTTGTAGGCAGTCCAGTGGGCAGTGATAGGAGCTTGAAGAAATTGACTCAACCGATTGATAGAGAAGGCTAAATGTCTGGAAGGATTGCGATTTTGCTAGCCTCCTACAACACTTCTGTAGAGAGAAGGGTCTTAAAAAAAGGCACATCTTCTTTGCCTAATTTTCACTTGTGGTCGTTGTATTACAAGGTTTACAATCAAACATACTAGCTCTGATTAGAAAATCCAAGCAACTTAGGCGAGTAAGTACAAGCTGAAACATTCTCTGAACCTCAAGCCAAAAAATATTGTAGATATGAGATGCTAAGAGCAATTGCTGTTTAGTCTTTAATTATTTGAGCCATGAGTGTAAATCAATACTGTGGGAGTATATCATCCATATACACCATAGATAGATGACCTGATTGTTTGAAGAAGAAAAGACTAGTGTCTAAAACTTAATTGATGAATCCCTGGCAACTAAAGCTATTTTGAATTTTTCAAACCAAGCTCTAGAGCTTGTTTGGCCTATACGGTTTGTTGAACTTGCCAACATGTTTAAGATAAGCAACATCAGAAAAACCTTCGGGCTGATCATGAAGATTGTTTTTTTGAGATCACCATTTAGGAAAGCATTATTAATGTCATTTTGTTGTATATCCCACTAATGTGAACAACCAAAGATAATATTATTTAATGGTGTAAGGCTAGTGATAGGAGAAAAAATGTCAAGATAATCTAGGCTTGGGGTTGTTGAAAACCCTTGGCAACTAGCCTTGCTTTGTACTTCTGTAGGGTCCCATCAAACTTGAGTTTGGTTTTAAAAACCCTTTGCAGCCTACTATGTTCATTTCGGATGAAGAGGACTAAATCCTAGGTTCTATTTCTCAAAAGGCGTTGAAATTCATTATTCATAGCTACCCTCACTCTGGAACTTTCAATGCTTCAGAGGGATTCTTTGGTTTAGATAAAATTTGGCAGGTAGAAGTAGAGCCTAGCATGTAGTGTGCTAATACGGACTCTTAGGAGCATGATCATAGGTGGACTATTACTGTATAAGAGGAATGCTGAGGTTTGGTGAGAGGCAAGACAAATTCTAAATGAATATTTCAGGAAAATCATCAGGTAAAGAGTGCCTGAAGAATCCACATTAGAAAAAATTGAGGTTCTGAACTAGGCTTTTGTGATGTGTAAATGGACTAGCAGAGCTGCTAGAAGTGCTATTAAACAATCTGCAAACTAGAGGTGCGGACTACAAGTAGATCTGTAAACTCTTGGTCAGATTTGCTACAGAAGGATTGAGGCAGGAGAAATAATGAAGGTTTGAGATAGGAAAAACATCTGAGTCTAAAAGAACATCACCAGTGGTAACTCATGATCAAGAGATAGCAGAGTCGAAGATGAAGAAGTTTCTCTTGGTTTAAGTGTTGAAGACAGCCCTGCAAGATCACTTCCTTAAACAAATGGCAGTTAAAACCATTCCTAAAAGAAATTCAAACTCATTGAATTGTTTTGTTTGACAATGTATAACTTTCTTGAAGAAGATAAGCACTGTACCTTTATGAGAGGAGTTATAACTTAGAAACACACATGCTTTAGTGTGATAGGAAAATTTATGTCTTTGATAGGGTCAATGTAGGGTAACAACAACATCCAAACCTTAAAATCACTATAAATGGGCTCCTTTAGGAAGAATCTTCAATAGAAGCAGAAGGTAATCTGTTAATAATATAGCTGCTGTACAAAAAGCTTGCCACAAAACAAAGAGGCATGGCAACATGAGCTAGGAGAGGTAATCCAATTTAGTAACTTTCTATGTTTTCTCTCTACCTTTCCATTTTGTTGATGGAGATAAGGACAAGGATGTCTAAAACAATCCCATGATCTTGCAAATAACCGGTAAACCCTAATCAGTTTGTAGACTCTTCAATTTAAATCAAACTGTCTCTTAACCAAATTATGAAAACAAAAATATAGAAGCCTCAGATTTCAGCTTTAGGATAAATCCACATGTCATCGACTGATATCTACAAAAAACATATAATATTTAAAACCTTCGGACGAACAAATTGGTGTAGGACCCCACAAATCATAATACACCATTCAAGAGGACCTTTAGTGTTAGATCATGACAAGGAAAAAGGGCTTGTTGCATTTTGCCAAATTGATAGGCTTCATGAAAAGACATTTATTTCAAAAAGAACGGCTACATGTACTTTGTTCATTACATATTTCAAATTCTTTTCATGTGGATGACCCAATCTGGCATGCCACAAGCTAGTAAGCCTAATTTTACATTAGAATCATTAGGAGCTATACATGTAGCTGTACTAACTAGTGCTGCAGGATTATCACCATTATTGTAGAAACTTTATTGATGCTAGAAGAAACATAGTAGAATATTAGGCTTATTGTACTGTGAAGAGATGATGTAGAGTCAAAGGAGGCAGTAGAAACAGCGGTGCAAAGACAACTTACTGATTAGAGGTGAGATAAAGGTAGAACCAACAGTAGGAAATGATGCTTGTAACTAATTAATCCATCTTTTGGAGATTCTCGGAGTAACAAATTCTTAGTGACTTATCCTTTATAAGACAATGTACAATGAAATTCCACAATTACATCATTATCCCTAGTTATCTGAGAAAAATCTTAGTAAATTTTTTTTTTTTTTTTTTTTTTTTTTTTTTTTTTTTTTTTTTTTGCATATGGAACACCCATTATTTCTTAAGATGCAATAACATAGGACATGTGGTAGAAAGCAGTAAAGACTCACTGTGTGAGCGACAGACACACTCTGACCATTCCTAACTCGCACTGTAGAACCTCCTTGATAGTTGTCCTTAAGCACTCAATGGTTGCATCACAGTCATATGATTGGTGGCCCTTGAGTCCACATACCAGGTCTGATTAGTAAGGACTTGAGGAGTGACAATCGGTATGTTTTGAAGTTTACTGCTGAAGATGAGTATCCCCCTCCATGAACTTGAGTTGAGTTGGGGCAAAGGTAGAGTTGACATGAAATCTATGATGATAAGCCTATTTTTTGTTGAGATTGACTTGTTCCAACATAGCTAGAATAGGCAGGATTAGGAGACATAGGGGCAAGACTTTGTATTGATTGACCTGTCATGATTCTAGTCAACAAGCTTGAGCTGCATCATTAGTTTGATTCCGAAAAGAACCTTATGGTGTTAGTTGATTAGGTGTCTCAAAATTGATAAACCTTGAAAGCCATGATCAAACCTATGATAGCATTGAAGAACAGAATGCCTTCATTTGCCACAAACTTGACAAATAGTCTTGGTCGAAATAACCTCTTCCCCTGCCTTGACCTCTCATTCCTTGAGGATTATACAGAATTAGCAGAGCTAAGAAACTGAGAGTTATTAGTATTTGTTGGAAATGAGACTGATATTGAGAATGAAAATCAGTCCAATTCACATTATTGCCAAAGTATGAGGAATAATAGGCCTTTGCTGGATTAAGATCTGGTGTATGAGCAGAAAAATTCTGATGTTGTGAGTGAAAATTAGCCATAGATTGAGGGTTGAAATTCTTAGAGGAATCAGTTTAAATTTGTGTCTGGTATGACTATTGGCTTGTCTTGTGAGCTAAAGAAGACTCATTTGAATTCTGTTTGGCAGCCATTAGAGTTGAAGCCAACTGATCGATCATGAAAATTTGTGAAGGAATTATTTTGTCTTTCCAATCTTATTTCATGCTGTAGCAGAAATTGTGCTTTTTGCAGTGTCGCTTGACTATTGTTTGCAACAAGATGGCCACAATTGCACGTATTCAGACCTCAATCCACCAATATGTACAACAAAGTCTTCATCACTTATATATGTACACCACTCGAAGTCAACTCATCTCCTAGCTCCTTCATCTTTAGCACATATTCACTTATACTAGTAGAGTCTTTCTTAGAACTTTGTAACATGTTCCTCAAATGTAAGGTTCTAGCTTTTGATAGAGACTGAAAATGTACTCTAATAGATTCCATATTTCATAAACGTATTGTACTTAGCTACATGCCGAAACATGGATTCTGAAATAGTAGTAAAGCCAGCTTACCGAAATTGGTTAACCTTTTTCCAAGTGAAGTAGCTAGGGTTTGATTTCTTCACTAATTTATCTGAACTTCTGCCTTTTGGATCAAAACTGTGAGGGCACCTCTTCTCTCTAGTCATGAAGCCATCAAATCCATGTGAAGGTAGGGCTGGTAAAATTTGTGATCATCAGAAGGTATAATTCCTCCAGCAATTTTACAGAAATTGATGGTAAGGTAGAGGAATGTTCGAATTGCTTGAATTAGTTAAACCAGTATCCATTTCCATTGTTCTAAGAGCTGAAACAGTAAGTCAAGGATCAAAATTACCATAGACGTTGGTCTAGGCTTTGATACCATGAACGATTTAAGAGTGAAAGAGAAAAACAGAGAAAAGCTAAAAAGTAGTTGTATTCTTAACTGAAACAGTTACAAAGAAATGACTAATTTATACTAAGCCGTTAAACAAAACGCAGGTTTTGGTGTTCTAGTTTTCAAACTTTACAAAAGACACCCCATATTGATATCAAAAGACACACCCGCTTCTAATTATTACAAAAAGCACCCCATATTATACAAATACAAGTTGTCTCTACATAAACAAAATCCTGGCTCAACAATACATGATCTATGGCCAACCAAAGTCATAATCAAGAACATAAATCAGTGCCAAGGAGAAGGGATAAAGGATGTAAGCAACTAGGATGTCCAGAGGGGGAAGGTGGTACGGAAACTGGCAAAGCCACCCATCACAATGCAAACAATAAGATAACCAACATTTCCGACGAGAACTCCCATCTTAATCCTCTGATGTAGACGACAGCTAAAAACTGATAGATGAATGACATTATTCACCGATACAGTGCTGTATAACTGAAGCAGAGAAACATCAGAATTGAGTATCAATATAACTGCCTTATACAACATGCACTAAGCACTAGCGCTAGCTTAAAGGAAAATTGCATATGGAAATAAAAGACAGATTTTATAATTAAACAAACCTCGATAAATGTTAATGAAGCGCTTTTCATACTTTTACGGCTGGCATAAATGATTATTGGTATCACATCACTTAACTTAGTGCCAAAGGCAGTGCAACAAATGAGATGAAGAACAAGGAATAGTTGTTGCATTTGACAAGTTAATAACAGTATCTTTAAGAGGATTAGCAACTGCAGTAGAAATAATTGTTCCAATCACCAGCATCGAATATGCTTTTAAGGAGGTCCACTTGGGGTTTTCAACAACCTCGTCAATTTGTTCGTCAGCTCCCACGAATCATGCTCCCTCTTTGTTTGCTGCTCATTATTTGCAAGATGTCACAACCTCATAGCAATAAGCAATCCTAGATAAAGATGCGAGTCATCATTGTGCAACTTACCTCATGAAAGTCACCCAGAAGTTTTTCTGCCTGAGAACCAGGATCACCAGATCTCTTTCCTCGATTTACTTCATTGACCCATTTCGATATACCTTAGAACTCATCAGAATTAATTTGATTACACGAAAGAATCAAAATCTTTCAGTAATTTGTCTGCAGCTCATCCTTATCCAAGTTTATCTCATCAAACTTAATTCCTACGATCTTGCTTTTAATTCACCGCGTGAAAGTTCTCCATCTTTATCTCATCATCCAGTCAAACAATCTGTCATAGAAGTCAGTGCTATAAGTATATCTATGAGTGGCAGGAATTTATTAATTGAAAAACATGATCTTATTCTAATTTAGGGGGAGAAGGGGGAATGGGTGAGGGGCACAGTACTGAATAATAAAAACTGACTTTTTTATAACATCTTTGTCAGGTTCTCCTCTATCATTCAGGAGCTTTCCCAAAGCATGGTTTCTCAGATGTTTCAAAAATCCTGATATCACATCCTGTGCTTGGCATAGAGCAAGCCGCTTCTCCTTAATCCAAGGGTGAAAGACCTACACGACATGATGAAAGGGAATTGAAGTCAAGTATCGCCATATACATAACAGATTTCCTAAAACTGTAACTAGTAAAACAGAAAAAAGAATAAAATTAAAGCAATGGCGGAACCTGTGGGTGGCTCATCGGGGCACTAGTTATGTTCAACCTTTTTATTTTTTCTTTTTCCTTTCAAAAGAAGGGAATATTACCAAAAAAACCCTGATATTTGAGTCAATAGTAAATGTCCCTGACGTTTCGGAAATAACATTTTTGCCCTATTGTCAGACTGCAATTGCATAATCTCTGTTAAACTAAACAATTCAAGGGCATAAAAGTAAAATTAGCGCTAAACTTATTAATAAAAAAAAAAAAAAACTAAAAAAAACTTAACCTCGAAGAAATTTTACGTTATTAACCCACAGGTTTTTTTTTTTTTAGTAATATTCCCTATTAACCTGTCACTTAACTTCTTTGTCTTTACCTTTTTAATTACTAATTAATTCAAAGACAAAATCCCCACCACCTAGCACACCGTGGCCGCCCCACCCCATCCACTGAGATCTCCTTGCCCCTTCTCAAGACCACCCATTCTAAGCAGCCCCCACAAATTAGCCCAAATGACTGGTTTGTCCTTGGAATTCGTTTGTCCTTGGAATTCGTTCGTCCTTGATCAAGAGTCAGAGGTGACTATATATTAGCTACTTTATTGATTTATTCAAAGCAAATTATATTATGACAGTGACATATGCACAATCACAATATACTAGCACCAATTTATATAAATCACAGCTGGTTTATTTTATTTGGACTTCTAAGATTCAAATCACAGGTTTAGTTTAACCTTTTCCAATGGTCTATTACTACGACAACCAAATAAAATATTATAAAAACATTTTATTTCAACAAAAGAGTCGTCACATATTCAATAGTGGTTAATTTAGATAACGTAATGAAATACGTCTATTATTATTGAACAGTGTATGATTTACCTGATAAATGGAATAAGCAATGAATATCAAGACAGATACAATTAGTGCAATCAAGACTGTCAAATGTTTTCCTGAAGTTGAAGTGAAAATTTGCGTTGTTTGAACAACAATAAATGGGATGACTGATATAACCATAACCCTTGCAGTATAGCAAGTCCAGATATGAGTAGTAACACCAATTTCTGCGATTTAAAAGAACCTTTTGGATTAGAAAATTCATCCATCCATGGAATATATATTCAAAGAATTTTAAGAATGTCAAAATTACATACCGGTTAAACTAAATCCTTTCTTGTTTTGACAACCATTTCTAGTTTTTGAACCCTTATCAATGTCACACTTGCCGATGACAACACAGGATCCCCATACTAGAGTAGTAAGCAAGATACTCGAGCCAGCAAGTAATCCCATTCCTATTGAGATCTGACCTTGAGCAATTTCCTTTCTTTCAGAAAGTCCTGACGCTGTATATATATATATATATATTATAATTCAATAAAGAAAAAAAAAAAAGCATAAAGAAATATTAAAACCATATAGCCGTTTTGTTTGGAACGGGCTGGAAAAGTGGAAATATGAAATTCAAATAGAATAAAAAATAAGGGAGCAGAATGATGATCACGAATCGCAATATTTGAAATAAAATGATGATTACTATAGGATATTTGAAATAACACGAAATTATTAATGTAATGGAATTACTATAGAATATTCAGAAAAAAAATATCTTTGGCTTTAAATTATCTTATGAAATCTTTAGATTAAAATTTCATTATTATTATTAAAATTAATTTTTTTATTTCATAAGTTGTAATGTATCGTTGTTGAAGTTAAATAACGTGAACCTTATCTATAGTAATGTAGAATATTTCCAAAAAAAATAAAAATGTTAATAGAAGCAAATCAAAGATTATTATCCTTGTTTGTTACACTCAGGGCGGATCCAGCCACTTTTTGGCATGGTCCACCCTCAATTTTTCTTTTTTAAAAATATTAATATGTATAATTTATATATTTTGGCATACCCTAACAAAAATATTAATGAACAAAAGTATTAATGTATAATTAATTTTTACTTTGGCTCACCCTAACAGAAATTTCTGAATCCGCTACTGGTTACATTATTCTATTATCCTATTTGGATTAAAAAATATAATATTTATTTGTTTACTTATTATTATCATTATTCTGAAAATTAATCCAAATCAAATAATATTTTTTTGTCTAAAAATGAAAAGAGGGAGGACTTGCTTTTAGATTATCTAACTCTATTCAACTCAAAACATTTTTCTATCCAGCTCTATTAAACTCAAAACATTTTTTTTTTTCTTTCTCTTCTTCACATTTTTTCTCTCATTCCAATTTGAAAATTAATCCACCCAAGACCACCACTGCCTGCTAGCAACCACCGCCGACTAACGTGGTCAGAACGGTGCAAGACCGATCGGATCTGACCAATCATGTGCTGATCTAGTCAAAATGATCAGATCTATCTGGCTATCTGGCCGTCAACGACTAGATCTCTAGTTACAGATCTGGTCGAAAACGGACATATCGATGCAAAACCAGCCAGATCCGATTGGTTATATGTCGTTCTGACAACTACCGACTGTCGTCTAGTGCCAGCGGCCAGCGACCGGTTGTTTTTTCTTGGGTGGCTCAAATGCTTTAGTTAATTTTTAAACTTTTATTGTGGAAGTGTTTAGCTAAATTAACAAATGTAGGAGATTAAAAAAAAATCATAATAAATATTTTTAGAAAATGCATCAAACAATTATTCTGTCTTAAAAACTAAAAAAAAAAAATTATACCAAACAACTATTCTAGTATTTTATCCAACTCTAATATAATTTTTTGATATTTTATCAAACATATTTTCAGAATTTGACCATATTCGATTTAATGTAAGTCAATTAAACTTAAGTCAATTAAACTTAAAACACGTGCATGTTGTGATATTTTTCCTAATGACAAATAAGTATGAAAGTTAAGCTAATGTTACAATGAAAATATATATTTATAATATTATTTCTGTTAAGTTATATATAATGATGTTAATTATTTATTAATTTAAACAAAAACATTTTTAGAAAAAAAACCCGGTCAAAGTCTCCCTCCGGAGGCTGACCACGGCTTTCCCGGCACCATAAAACTCACTAGAACAGAGGATACCGTTTCACAAATCTGACTCCCAATCTCAAAATCCAAGCACCCTTTTCCCAAACTTTCTCGATAACCAAACAAAAGTTCTTACCAAGAATAAGCATTGCGCTGGGAAGCCCGCCCAGCTTCGGAAGAACAATATTTCCAAGAATACCGGGGCCAAGAAGCTCCAACAGCTCACTCCCATTTGTCAAATACTTGGCGGCCATGAAAAAGAGGTACCCATAAACAACGATCAAAAACAAGTTCCCCAACGCAGTAGTGGAGCAGGGCATGAAACCGTACGTCTGTTTACACGGAGGAAGCTCTGCATCAACTACTAGTGATAAAGGATTAAGAACAATGTGCTGGGGGTTGCGGTGATGTCTGACCCCGTCGGAGAGTATACCAAACGGCATAGATTTAGAAAGGGATCGGGAAAGGACGGTGGTGATGGAGAGAAACGAGAGTGAGAGGAAGAAAAGCAAGATGCAGGGGAGCTTGTTAGCCATGGTGTTGAGTGTTTGACTTATTATGACATAAAAGGGCAAACATTTAACATCGTATTTTTTGGCACATGTTTTTTTTTTTTTTTTTTTGAACTAAACGCCTATTAGGGGACAAAAGTGACGAAAGTTCAAATATAAAAGAATAATTTTAAGAATTTTCTAAATTTGTGGGAGAGGTGTTCAGTGTCGTTGTCTTAAATGGTCTGATGGAATTTGGTGCATAGTCACATGGATGAGGATGCTAGGTGCATGTGATAAATTCTGATAGCGGATACGTAGATCACAGGTGACGGTTCAGATACAACGTGCTAAATCTGCAACTAAGATATTGTTAATATTTATATACCAAGCCTTTTGCTTGATGTAAATGCATTAATTGAAAGGGTTAGATAGACTTACAGTTGGGGGATCGAGAAGAAGAGCAAATCTGAGAAAAATAAGAAATAATTGTTTGTGCAAAAGAGAAGGATAGAGAGAGGATAAAGAAAAGAAAACCACAAGGTGAGAGAAGAAGATGAAACCACAGTGAGAGAGAGAGGAGAATACAAAGGCAAGCAAGGGCAGAGGCTGGACTTTGTTTTGATGGGTTGGCTTTAGCGGCTGTTGGCTTTAGCTTTCTCTTCTTTCTCTGTGCGTCTGTCATTTAAATAATGTAAGCATTAAGGAGTTCCCCATTCCCTCTGCCCTTTTCCGGTTTTGTCGAGATTTGGAACTGGGCTCTGTGGATTTAATAAAGAACGACCTCGAAGTCAATAGCTATTGATAAGTTTACAAATGTCTCTGAATAGCAGCAGCCAAATTAAAAAGTGTGGATGCAAGAAAGCAAACACCTCCTCAAGTCAAATTAAGTGGAGCCATAAGCCAAAGTGTGGGGCTATAATCATGAATCACATGAGCTTATTTATGTATTTTTTGGTAAGTGGAGGCATCAACCTTATCTCATTCACATAGAAAAGCAGCAAATGGCAATATTTTATTTCTACATGAATGATGCTCTACATTATTACATCATACCTATTACATCATAATAACTTCTAACTTATGATTGTATTTGAAATATAGGTATTTGTAACGTCTTTTATTTTTATTTAGTACTTATTATCTTGTTTATTATTAAATTATTCATTAATACAACATTTAAATTGTATTATTCAAAGTTTTACACCCAATTATATGATAAATGCTCTTAAATTAATACTTCTTAATGTATTATCAATAAATTTATATAAAACACATATGCTATTATTTAGATTTTTTTTAATACACAAATTTTTGAAAACATAATGATTTAAAAATAAAGAATAAATAACTGTCGGATGAGACGATGGATGGAGTGGTAGTCATCCAAGTGACACATAAGATACCATATTTAAACCCACAAAACCCAGTCCCAAATCTCAAGGTTCTGAAACCCAACCTGGGGTGTCACCCAGCCGAGGGGCCAGGTTCTGGTTTGCTCGGTCCGACTAGTTAAACTGACAGTCTCATCGGTGGTCTATAAAGTTTGAAATCTTGCAAACACACCCCTTAATTTATAAGTAGTCCCTATAGGTTTGAAATCTATCAAATATAGCCTTGCGATATGAACCTAAATTGATCTTTCTGGCCGAATTCTGACTGATTTCGGTGGCCAAAATTCAATCGGACACCACCACCTGAACCACCGTCCTCCACTCTACAAAACCCCTATGAATTTGAAATATGGTAGCCCCCTATTCACTAGCTGTGACACGTGAACAACTCCACGATAGCGGCATCTAAAATTCAATCCGACACCACCACCGACCTCCACTCTACAAGACCCATATAACCCTAGCACCTGGTAACCCCCCCATTCGTCGGCCGTGACTTGCGTATTGGGTTGATTTTTTCAGCCAAATTCTAGTTGATTCTAGCATCCAAAATTCATTTCGACACCATCCTTTGAACCATCGGCCTCCACTTTACAAAAGCTCTATAACTCTGGCATTTGGTTGCCTCTCGTTTGCCTGTGATCAAATTAGAGATTTGGTGAACAGTTAAAAATGGTAAACTGGACCGCAGAGGGCGCTGATCACCAGTTGGATCGGTTCGACCAACCGTCCAGTCAAGTCCAGTTTTCAGAACACTGCCAAATCTTGACAAAACTGGAAAAGTGAAGAGGGAATGGCAAATTTCAACGTATAGAGAAAGAAGAGAAAGCTAAAACGTGTAGCCAATAAAGCCATCCCGTCCCAACAAAGTCTAGCCCGTGCCTTTGTCTTGCCCTTGTATTCTCTTTTAGCCCCTGCCTTTGTCTTGCCCTTGTATTCTCTTTTCTTTCTCTCTTGAGGTTTCATCTACAGGTGTGTAGAATTTCCACATAAAATGGGAACTGAAAGGTACCCAGGGTGTTGGTTCTGATTCCTACCTCAAACTAACCCTCACAAGGTCGGTTCCGATTCCTAAAGTGATGGAATTGGTACTGTACGATTCCAGTTCTTGAAGCAGTGGATTCGAACACAAAAAAACAAAAAAAAAAAAAAAAAAAAAAAGAGCAAATCCATTAAGCCACCCATACCAAAGGTATATTCATGTGTAGTTGTAGTAAAAGGACAACCACATTAAACCACCACAACACTAATAAAAAATAGAAAAAAAGGGGATCATCATCATCAACATCATCTTCATCTTAGGAGAAGATCACAAAAGCACCAACTGAATACCACATGTTTTTTTTTCTCAAAGCCTTAAGCCCATTCTCCAATCTTAATTTAGTCAAAAGGTTCATGAAACAACTCTTCAATATACATCCCTGTTTTTTTTCTCCATCTGCTTGGCTACATATAAGGGCCTGTGGCAGCCAGAATTGGTTATCACAAGGTCCAAACGTGGCGGCCAACTGTGGTCAGTCACGGTCGACAAGAAATGCTGAGGGACAGTAGAAGAAATGGAAGATGAGGGAGAGAAGAGAAGAACAGAGAAACAAAATTGGCATAATTTTATACAAAAGAGAAAACAAGGAAATGAAGAGAAGGTGGAGAAAACAAAGAGAAAGAAGAAAAGAAACTTCCAGAAGAAAGAAAGAAGAAAGTTTCAAAAAGAATGAGAAATGAAAGAAAAGAGAAAGGAAGGAAATAAATTAATAAAATACAAATTTATATTATTTTGTGAATAGTACTGGGTACCCAGAATAGAAACCTCTGTTCTAGATTTCGGTTCCAAGTTTCTAGGAATTGGAACTGGTTAGTTCCAATTCCAAATCTAAAGAGTTGGCCAATTCCGGTTCTTTTGAAATTGGGCAAGTACCCACTTGCTCAACCCCAGTTCTCTCACCTTGTGGTTTTCTTTTCTTTATCTATCTCTCTATCCTTTTCTTTTACACACACAATTATTTCTTATTTTTCTCAGATTTGTTCTTCTTCTCGATCCTCCAATTGTAAGTTTATCTACCCTAGTTTCTTTCATTATGCCCCTCGATCTTATCTTTATTACCGTTCCATTATACGATTTTTCTTTCTCTTCATGCTCTCCGCTATTCTCTTTCTTTTTCTCTCAAATCTCTTCTCTTTCTTTTTCCATTTTCAATGGCTTTTGCTGCAGGAACTACTTCACTGTGCATGACTTCTATGTCTTGCTATTTGAAACATACCTAGGTTGTTCTTTTGTTTCTTTTTTATCTCATTTGTTTCAGTGTTAGTTTTGTTTTGGATGACTTGGATCTTTGGACATCTCATTTGTTTTAGTGTTAGTTTTGTTTTGGATGACTTGGATCTTTGGACATCAAAGTTTCGATTTTTGTTTTGTTTAGAATGTAAATGTTGATGTAGGATTGTGGGTGGCGATTTTTTGTTTATTTTTCATATGGGTTGTGTTGATTGTTTGGGACGAAGATTTTGCGAGGGATTTTTTCCCGTACACAGGGAACATAATCGGGGCGGGGATGGGGATTCCCCGTCATCCTGGGGATCCCATCTCCATGAATTAACAGTCTAAAAATAGGAAAAATTTGAGTTAATTCCTTTTTAATTCCTGTGATTTTAGTTTACTTGTTTAACAATAAGGGAGTGTTTGGATCACCTTGAAGGTTATTGGGAATGTTTAGAAAATATGTTTGGTTGTTTCGAATAAATTGGTGAATAATATGTTTCGTTGGAAGGATAAATGGGTGGATATGTTATATAGATTCTTAAATTGCCCTCCTTTTAAGTATTAATATAATAGTATTTTTTATTATTATTTTTTGAATTATTTTTTTAACCTCCTACATTTGAAATTTTCCTAAAACACCTTAGCCATATAAAACTTTAATTTATAGCAAAATCAACCCCACCCACCCTAAGCCACTGTCGATAGCCAACCACCACTGTTGGCCGCAGCCGACAGTCGATGGAATGGCGCACGACTGGCCGTATATGGCCTGCTATGCACCGGCAAAGCCGAAAATGGCCATGGGTCACAAATTCGTGGCCGAAAAATGGCCAAATCTATGGCCATTTCATGGCGACTCTGAAACGGTCATAGAAACACCAGATCCGACATTTTTTGGCGTAGATCCATGGCCAGAAAAGGCCTTACCGGGTAGATTCTGCTGGTCATGCACCATTACGGCGACTAACTCCAGTGGTTGGTGGTGGTGAGTGATGGCCAGTGGTGGTCTTGGGTGACTGGGGTATTTTGTTAACTTTTAAACTTTTTTGTGGGGTATTTTACCTAATTTCTCAAATGTAGAGGGGTTGGGTAATTTTTATTTGGTAGACATTTGAGGGCAATTGTGTTTGAAATGGTTTTTAATTAAGGGTAAAACGAGTAGAAAAATCAAATTACCTCGGTAATGTTATAATAACACCTTCTAGCAAGGTAATAAGATTACCCTCTACATTACCAATAGTAAACACTATTTACAATAAAAGATTACCGTAATATTTTATTACTTGCAAACCAAACACAAGAATCTTGTAAAATAAACGAAGATTACCCCCGTTATCTTATTTACCCCTGATCCGAACGACCCCTAATGGTTTGAAATACTAGAGTTTTGGTCCTTGTTTCAAAATACTATTATTTTAAGTAATTCTTTGTGCTTATTATATATATAAATATATAATAAACATTCAACAATTAACACTTTGCAACATCAAATTTCTAATTTAATGGAATCACCATGGAATATGATACACTAAATTATAATCATACTCTATTATAAACAAAATTAATTCATTTTTTATTCTTGGTAAGAACTCTTGTTTAGTTAATGAGAAAGTGTGTAAAAAGGGTGTTTGGATTTTGGGATTGGGAATTACATTTGTGAAACAGTATCCTCTATTCTAATAAGTTCCCCAACGCAGTTGTGGAGCAGGGTATGAAACTATACATCTGTTCACAAGTAAACTCCACCTTAAGTACTTGTTAGAGGACTGTGGCGAGGGTTGACACCTCGGAGAGAAGAGAGAGTGAGAAGAAGAATAGCCACAAGTGAAGCTTGTTGATGTTAGCCATAGTCATTTTTGACATTGATTTGAATTTCTTTTTAAGTATTCATATTTTTTTGCATGTTTTCAAAAAATGCGTAGGGTTTTTGATGAAATGAAATTGAAACCTCGAGGGAGGTGAGAGATGGGTTAAGTGGCAAATGGTGTTTAGTGCATGATCACACTCATATGTTACTAATATCATAATTAACAGATATTGACTCGCTGTGTTAACAATTGCTATTATACAAACTCGTAAGCAACTCATCTCCTTCTTTATCAATCTGAACTGAAAGTTTTAATTACTTTACCAAGTGAATTAAACATAAGCGGAGAGGATTGCTAAGGTGATTTTAAGAGTCCTTTTAACATAAACATAAATCAATCAAAATGAACCAATATAAAGAACACCTGCAGGTTTTTACATGCTTCAGCAAAATGCCTACATCCCTGGGACCAAGTCTAGAATGAAGCTAAAGATTAAGCCTCAGTTGCAAGAACACCCCCTATTTTACAACGCTTCAATCTCTACCCTTTGGTCAAACAATGTACTACCATAGCTAGCTCCAAGTACATGAAGCCACCTGGTCAACCTTGAGCTCCTCTCAAGGTACAACAATGAAGATGCACTTCGGTTGAGGAAGCTCACCAAGCTTCATACATCAACTACGTAACCAAACGTAGAGAGCAAGGACAAATTCTATGAACTTGAAGAAGGTATTTTTAAGCTTACCTAAGCATAGAAACCTAATAAAAAAAAAAAAAAAAAAAAAAACTTGAGAGAAATTCAGAGTACATTTAAGAATAATATCAGGCTTAAAAATCAGTTGCATTGGAGAAAAGTTTATATAAGGAAAAACCGACCAATGCAAAGGACATGTGGCTAACAAGAACTTTATGGATTCAACTTTATAAAAAGTTTATTCCATTCATCTTGAGACCACCAATCAAAAAGAATAAACTTTCCAGCACATTGTATAACAAAATGACAAGTGTTATGGATCACATAAATATCTCATAAGAGAATAACAACAGCTCATTGGAATATTGAAATACAATAAATGTTAACCAAAATATTTGCCAGATGCATTGTGATCACTTTGACTCAAAGGTGCTCACACGATATAATAGACAAACAATTTAATTGAAGGTGGTCACTTTAACAGAAGATAGTCACACTGGAAATTTAAACAAAATGATTGTACTAAAGACAAAGTAAGGTGTTCATACTATGACAGAGTGTTACCACACTAGAGTCATAAGTTGACAAATAACTTATATGAACAAAACTATGATGCTTTATAAATTAAATAATTTCATCATATTATATTTGTTAAGATAAACAACTAAAACTAGAATATGATTGTAGATGAACAAATAGTATTATCGATTCAAGTTTGTGACGTTTAGACTTTCAGTTGGCAACAACTGACTTGATCTGAAGACCATTTTTGCAGTAAAAGGAAAGACCTTTAAATAATATATTCATTCATTATTTAAAGAATTAAAGGGTTTTATTACCATTAAGTTAGTTACTCATACTAACAATTTTCTCTATTTAATTTTTTTTGTATAAGAATTAAACAGCTAGGTAACAATTCAATACAAGTGCTTCTGGCTGATAGAATATCATCGGTATTATTGTAAATATCAATATAAATGTATTTAACGTGTTAATATTACTCCTAGTAGTGGTAATTCTAATAATTACAATCATGATAAGCTACTTTTGTTAATCTAATGCATCATAGATCCATATACCTAATTACTTAGAATTATGGTTAGTACTAATATTGATTAAAGCTTTAATAGATGTACCATAATGTATTTAAGTTTGTACTAAGTTTTTTAATTGTAGGATTTGGATTTGATTGCAATTATTAATAAATCATGCATTATACAATAATAATTAGAAAACAATTAAAGCTAAAATAATAGACCAATTAAAGCTAAATTTATTGTTATATTTTATTACATAACCAGACCAAAAGAAAACTATCGTAGAGTTTTTTATGAATTTTATCTTTTAAGTTGGAGTTAACGACTTTTTCCCACCCAAATAATGGTTTAATGACACTTTTTCACCCATAATTTTTAAAATACTACTTTATTACCCAAATTTATATTTCAATGGCAAACAAAGAGCAAACTTTGTCCAGACCGTTGGGGTTTTTGAAGAGGGGAGGTTGATGAGTCTTTTGGTGGTGGAAGGTTAGATTTTGGTGGTTGGGATTGATAAGAATTTTACTTGGAAGGGACGATTGGGCAAACCCTAATCGCTCAATTGTCAGTAATTAACGAGGTCGGCAGGAGTAGGGTTTGAGAGGTTTTAGTAAGTGATGACCGGAAAAGAGAATGGTAGTGGTGCAGGGTCACAACAGTGTTGGAATCCGAAACAGAATATAATTTGGGTAGTAAAGTGGTATTTTAAAAGTCTGTGAGTAAAAGAATATCATTGAACCATTATTTGGGTGAGAAAAAGTCGTTTACTCTTTAAGTTGTTATACTTAATTTTAAAAACAACATGTGTTTGATAATTTAAACATTTTAAAGTTATGTTGTATCTGTTTTGTAAATGGACTACGATATATATATATAATTGTATTAAGTTAGCTAGAAGAGTATTTTGTTAAAAAATTGAAAAAAATCATGACTATATTGTCATGAATATTCGTGGATGACAGAGTCTATTCAATAATAGTTTTACCATTATAACTATTATTTTATGTTTCATAAAATAATTAAATTTTAAACTAATTCAATTATATTTAAAAAATTTCTATAATGTTTATTTTAGCTGATAAAAAAATATTATTTATTTCATAAAATGATAATTTTCAACTCATATCTAATGTAAATGCATTTTGTTTTTGATTAGTAACAACTTCTTCAGCAGGTAGTAAGTTTTTGCCTATTTTTATTTTAAGGTTAACATCAGCCATTGGATTTTTCAAAGCAAATCCAATGGCTGAAAAAGTAGTATGATCTTTTTGACCTCTGTTGGAAAATTCCAAGTTCAATGTCACATGTTTAGATACTTAATGATAAAATTCATAAAAAAATTATACTAGAACATAGCGATATAGAGCCACTCTCACCAAAGCAAAACATTTAACATGAATGGATTGCTGATTAGCTCTCTCACAAATACATAAAACTATAATTAAAAATATTTGGTCTCCAATATTTACCTGATAAAATTAAAGATGGTCATCTTTGCTGCAAAATTAAATCCCGAGCTCTCAATTAATCATGAGATATTAAGGAATTTGGCGCCTTTTTTTTTTTTTTTTCCTACGATGATTTCATATCTCCTTAGGATTGTTTTTCCTATTAATTCTAGGTACAATAGCAATGCAATATTAAAGAGAATTGAATGTGATTAGGAATCTGTTTCCTAGTTGGAAAGTGTGTCTCCACAAGCTAGTCAAGGATTAGGGTGTCATTGGTGAAAAATATTACAGACTTGAAGTGTAGAGAAACCGTGTAAGAGAAGTCGTTGTAAAGTGGGCCGAGTATTTGTGAGTGAGTTGTGTATTCTCTTCTTTAATAGTAAGTTGTTGTATTCTCTTCAGTTGTGTAAATCTTGAATGATTGTATTCTCTTTTTTAATAGAGAGCAATTGTATCTTCTTGTTTAGTAGTGCACTGAGAGTTTCGAGTAGTGTTTTAAAACCCGACCCAGCTTGGCTGCTTGAATCAATTCAACCGGGACCCGAGGCCTTCACTAGGTCTGGTTACTAATTTTTCTATTTACAGAAAACCCTAAAAATTAAGATGACAGTCAATTAACAATTGAAGGTTGGGGTGTTGGCAGTTTTGAAGAGGAAAGGTTGGTGAGTGTAATATTGGCGACAAAGTTGATTTCTGGTGAGTGAATCGACCGGAAATCACAAGAATAAATTAGTGGCAACAATTGGCGAGGCAATCAGGGGAAAGGTGATATGAGTTTTGGTCAAGAGGCTGAGGGGAGTGTTTTCGTGGTGATAAAGAATGTTTTCGTTGCCAGAAACAAGCCTTATCTTCCCTAGTTTGTCACGCCGGCGGCATGTTTTGGATTTTTTTTTGCAAGATTTCAAACCAGTGGGGACTTACAAAATTTTTAAGGGTGTTTTTGTTGGATTTCAAGTTTTGGACACCGGTTTAACCCGTCGGTCAAACCAGTTAAACTGGTCAACCTAGGATCTGACCATTTTGTCGAGTTTCATCCTGGGTTGGTTATTAAAGCACTGGTTTCGAGTAGAGCATATGGTTTGTTAACACCGAAACCACGGCAAAATTGCTTGTCTTGTTTCTTTATCATTCTGATTTGTGTGTGAATCTTGTGTTGGTGGAAAAAGGTATTCTCAATAACCAGTGGCAAGGAGAACGGATAAATGATGTAAACTAAATAATCAGTTGTTGTAATTCCCGTGTTCAAAGCTAAAATGATTTTGAGGAGGTAATTGTCAAGGCTTTTGAGAATAATTCAAAGTAGTTGGTCTCCTTCAATTATGTAAAGGTCTCAGTCATCCATGAGATATCAAACAGGAATAATCATATAAAGGTTAATGTTTTGAACCTATAAATTATTTTTTATTGTTTCAAATTGTCTCTGGAGAATTACACAACTGAGAGAGAAAGTATAGCAAGAGTTCAGAGAATAATATGCCAATAATGCTAAAGCTACCGATTTGACATACTGACTTTTGGTGAATTGAGTTAAATTTTGAGATTTGGATAATTGGGCAGTGGGTCGGTTTGTCAAAATCGGTAATTTAATCAGTAAGTGTAGCAAGGTCCATAATATGCGGCTTAACCCATCCAGCCAATTCATTAACCTTATATATAAGTTACACCAAACAGAACCCTAGATGAGTTTACATACAAGTCGAACACTAAAACATATATTACATACGTGTATAGTTATCCAATACTCCCCCGCAATTGAAGCGGCAAGTCACAGAGCTGCCATTGAAAATAGAGAGACTGAAAATGCTCCCGAGAGACTCTTAGTAAAGAGATTAGCAAGCTAAGCAGCGGTAGGAACATGCCGAAGACGAAGAGCGCTGCGGGCTACCAATTCCCGAATGAAATGAAGATTAATGTCAATATGGCGAGTCCTCGCATGAAACACAGAATTGGTAGCCATGTGCAAGGCAGACTGATTTTCGCAAAGCAAAAATGGAGAAGGGAACAATGCAACACCAAGCTCGCGAAGAAGATAACAGAACCAGCGAATATCAATAGCCACATGTGCGAGAGCATGATACTCAGATTCATCATTAGAACGAGAGACGACACACTGTTTTTTAGCAGTCCAGGAAAGGAGATTGTTACCAAGAAACATTCAGCCACCCGTGACCAATCAGAGGGTAGAAACATCAGAAGCCCAATCTGCGTCAGAGTATGCAACCAAGTGAAGCCAAGAGTTATGGTGGAAGGTAAGGCCACAGGTAAGAGAACCGTTGACACACCGAAGAATACGTTTAATGGAACGTATATCCTTGTTGGGAGGAGATTGCACCCGCTGAGCGACTTGATTTACAACAAAGGCGATGTCCAGCCGGGTGAGAGTGAGATATTGAAGGCCAACAACCATGCTACGGTATAGTGTAGCATCAAGAAAGGGAGCCTCATCATCAAACGTCATGGACTTAGATGCACCAATGGGAGTGGCGCAGGAAGCACAGGAGTCCATTGAAACCTTTGGAGAAGATCCACCATATAATGACGCCGAGTAAGGTATAACTCACGAGGATGCTGAGTGACCTCCATCCTAAGGAAAAAACCAAGGTCACCCAAGTCACGACAAGCAAATGTGGAACATAGTGGTGACAAAACTAGCGCTAGCTGATGAAGATGAGCCAGTATGAAAGAGATCATCCACATAGATGAGCAATATCAAGACCGAGGAGGAGGAGCGACGAATGAACAACGACGAGTCAGAGTGACTATTTACAAAACCCTGATCAACCAAGAAGGAGTGCAGGCGATGAAACCACACTTGAGGTGCTTGTTTGAGGCCACAGATAGCTTTCGTAAGACAACATACATGATTAGGACAGTTCGGTTGTATGAGGCCAGGGGGCTTAGCCATGTACACTTCTTTAGAGAGATAACCCTGAAGGAAAGCATTCTTAACATCGAGCTGACGAAAAGGCCATCCAAGCATAGTGGCCAGTGCAAGGATAGCGCGAATGGTCGCAAGCTTGACCACCGGGCTGAACATGTCACCAAAATCACCACACAGTTGCTGATGAAAACCCTTGGCAACGAGGCGATCCTTATACTGGTCAATGGAGCGATCGGCACGATGCTTGACTTTACCGAAACCCAACGACATTTTAATAAGGAGAGGAAGGAACAAAGACCCATATGTTGTTCCAAAGGAAGGTACTATACTCATCTAACTTGGCTTGTCTCCAATGGGAAATGGATTGAGCTTGTGAGAAGGATGTAGGCTCACTCAGCTGTGGATCAGATGTGGGAGTAGCCAGAGAAGATGGTAGCTGATGAGGAGAAGATGCCATGATGGAATTGATTATATGAAACTTCTGCCTAAGAGGAGGTGAAAACCATGGGGAGATAGGGGACAACACTAGCGAGGGATGAGTGGCATCGGGAGGCAGATTGGAGGTTTGTGGTGTGTCTGGCGGAGAAGATGGGCTAGAAGGAGTAGTAGGTGTTGGACCAAGAATGCTGGAGAGTTGCTAAGAGATGGAGTGCACAGGAAGGGGATGGAAACCAGAATGTTGACTAAGGGTCGTTGGCTGGGCGACAGAGGCAAAGACTGTAGGAAAAGATGTCTTGTGGAAAACCACATGGTAAGAGATGTACACTCGACCAGTAGGTACATAAAGGCAACGGTAACCACGGTGAGAAGAGTCGTAACCAAGGAAAATGCCTAGAAGAGATCGCAAAGCCATCTTGTGAGGAGCATATGGAGTAAGCATTGGAAAGCAAGCACAACCGAAAGTACGTAAGACATGATAATTTGGTGGGCGGCGAAAAAGAAACTCATAAGGAGAGCGGCCCTGGAGAAGTAGCGTTGGCAACCTGTTAATCAAAACACACAGCAATAGAAAAAGGCTCCACCTAAAAGGGTGGTGGCAGGTTAGCTTGCAGTAACAGACAACGACTCTTTTCCACAATATCCAGATGCTTTCGCTCAACCACACTATTTTGGGTAGGGGTGTAAGGACATGAGAGTTTATGGGTAATTCCAAAATCATAAAGTAACGGCTGAAACTGTTTATTATCAAACTCACCACCACCATCAGAATGCACAATTTTAATGGAACAAGAAAGAAGATTTTCTATTAATAATTTAAAATTGCGGAAAACCGTTGTAACATCGAACTTGTGATACATGGGATATAACCAAGTGTATCTACTAAAATCATCGACAATGGATAAATAAAATTTAAAAGACGATAACGAGGGCTCTGGTGCAGGACCCCAGACATTAAGGTGAAGCAACTCTAGAGAGGAGCGAGCAGTGTAAGTTTTGCTTGGAAAAGGGCTAACGATAGCCTTTGCCAAGAGGACAGACAACACATGCAGATACGAGGGGCTAAGACCCACGGATAGGAAGCTTTAGAGATAAGAGAACAGATTTGAGAAAAGCAACAGATGGATGACCAAGATGACGATGTCAGACTAACAGAGATGCACAAACTGATGAAAAAGCTGCAACGTCAGATGAAGAAAGGTGATAGAGGCCATTATTGCTGTGACCAGATTGGAGGACTTGGCCCGACCGTTTGTCCTTAATAACAAAACCAGCACCATCAAGAACAATATCAGAGTTAGTATCCGAGGTAAATTTGTGGATGGACAACAAATTTTTATGAAGACTCGGGACACACAAGATATTAGACAAAGGTAAAGGAGATGAAGACAACGGCCCAGACAGAGAAACGGAACCTGTATGAGTTAGGGGAAGGGACTCACCGTTGCCAACAACGACAGACGAAGAACCGGTGTGGGGCTGAGCATCGATCATGGAGGAAAGGTGTCACGTCATGTGATGAGTGGCTCCAGAGTTAAGACACCAGTTAGACTCAGAAGAGTCATAAATGGACAAGGCAGCAAGAGGCTCGGTAGCAGAGGCAGCAGAATATGCAAAATTTCTGCGTTATGGATAGACTCGGGCAGAGTGACCAAGGCGGTCACAAATTTGGCAGGCTCCTTGCGGGAGGACACCAGTTAGAGCAAGAAGTAATGGTGGTTGGAAAGAGGGTGGTGGCGGTGGGCGTGAAGAAGACTGTCCACCGCGGCCGCGACCACATCTGTTGCGGCCATGGGAACCACTGCGATTGCGTCGGGTGAACGAACCTGAAGGCTGTTGTTGATTCTGGGACGCGGCCATAGCCATGGCTGGAGCAGAAGTAGCAGAATGCTTCTTGATCAACAATTCCTCCTGAAGCAACAAGTCATACAAATCCTCAAAAGTGGTGGAAGGACGAAAATTTAGTGAAGTAATAAACTCCTTATATTCAGGCCCTAAACCGTCCACCACGTAGTCAACAAATTCAGAACCGGGAAGAGGAGAACCTGCAGCAGCCAAAGAGTCAGAGATGGATTTTCTGAAAGTAGATAGTCGATCATCTGAGTGTCAGATTGCTTCTAAAGAGAACAAAGTTGATCCCGCAGACCACGAAGATATATCTTCGAAAAAGGAGCTATGCGCGCTTGTCAAGAAGTGACCAAGCTTCAGCAGCAGAATTACACGAAAACAGCATATTCTGAATTGAGGGAGAAACCGTGGCTCTTATCCAACTAAGTACAAGACAATCAGTTTTCAGCCACATACCATGAGCAGGATTCACAGTGCCATCTTCCAAAGGTGGAGGAGGAGCGGCAGCCGAGGCATCCACCATATGACTCAAATCATGGATAGTGAGAATATTCAAAAATTGTGATCGCCAGGCACGGTAATGAGGGCGCTCCATCGGAACCGGGAAGTGATTGGCAATGTTGAAGGTAAGCGGGAGAGATGCTGTCAAGGTAGAAGACGCCTTGTTTGCAGGATCCTTGTTTGCCATGGTATTGTTGCAGAGGAGAAGAAAAGAAAACAGAAAATCAGGGCAGGATTTTACTGCTTTGATACCATGAAGAACTACACAACTGAGAGAGAAAGTACAGCAAGAGTTTGGAGAATAATATGCGGCTTAACCCAGCCAGCCAATTCATTAACCTTATAAGTTGCACCAAAGAGAACCCTAGAAGAGTTTACATACAAGTCGAACACTAAAACATACATTACACACGTATATAGTTATCCAATAGTCTCTCCATAAACAAAATCCTGGCTCAACAATACATGATCTATGGACAACCAAAGTCAAAATCAAGAACATAAATCAGTGCCAAGGAGAAGGGATAAAAAATGTAAGCAACTAAGGATGTCCAGAGGGGGAACGTGGTACGGAAACTGGCAAAACCACCCATCACAACGCAAACAATCAGAATAACCAGCATTTCCGATGAGAGCTCCCATCTTAATCCTCTATGCAGGCGACAGCTAAGAAAACTGATAGATGAATGACATTATTCACCGATACAGTCCTGTATAACTGAAGCAGAGAAACACCAGAATTGAGTGTTAATATAACTGCCTTATGTACAATAGTGCGACGCTGTTAATTAAATTAGACCTGTCAACTCAAATCACCAGCATTTGCTTCAAGGAAAATTGCATATGGAAATTAATAGACAAATGTTATAATTAAACAAACCCCGTTAAATGTTAATGAAGCGCTCTTCTTACTTTTACGGCTGGCATAAATGAGTATTGGTATCACATCACTTAACTTAGTGGCCAAAGGCAGTGCAACAAATGAGATGAAGAATGAAGGAATAGTTGTTGCATTTGAAAAGTTAATAACAGTATCTTTAAGAGGATTAGCGAATGCAGTAGAAATAATGGTTCCAATCACCAACATCGAATATGCTTTGAAGGAGGTCCACTTGGGGTTTTCAACAGCCCAACAACCTCGTCAATTTGTTCGTCAGCTCCCAACAAGTCATGCTCACTCTTTGTTTGCTGCTCATTATTTGCAAGATGTCAGAACCTCATTGCAATAAGCAATCCTAGATAAAGATGCGAGTCATCATTGTGCAACTTACCTCGTGAAATTCACTTAGAAGTTTTTCTGTCTGAGAACCAGGATCACCAGATCTATTTCCTCGATTTACTTCATTGAGCCATTTTGATATACCATCAAAGAATTTATCAAAATCAATTTGATTATCATGAGAATAATCATATTCTTTCAGTAATTTTTCTGCAGCATCATCCAAATCCAAGTTTACCCCTTCAAACTTAATTCCTATGATCAGTTGCGCCTTTGTAGGCCAACCAGGCGAGCCGGCGTGTTATTATTATTTTTTAAAAAAAATCCATTTTACCTTTGAAATATAGCCGTTTTATAGCCATTTTGATATACCAACAAAGAATTTATCAAAATCAATTTGATTATCATGAGAATAATCAAATTCTTTCAATAATTTTTCTGCAGCATCATCCAAATCCGAGTTTACCCCTTCCAACTTAATTCCTATGATCAGTTGTGCCTTTGTAGGCCAACCAGGTGACCCAGCGTGTTATTTTGATTTTTTTTATTTTACCTTTGAAATATAACCGTTTTATAACAGTTGGAGAGGTCTTTTTGGTCATTTTCTTTTTTCCTTTTTTTTTTTCTATAAATAGGGCCTAAACTCTCATATTTCCTCACATCCCAAATTCTCTCATTCTTTCATTTTTCTCTATTGAAATCTCTCAATCTCTCTGTTGTGAATTTGCTGTCATTTTAATTTTGATTATTTTTGTAATTTTCAATTCATATTTCCAAACTTCAATTCTCTTTCTTTAATTCTTTATTTCTTTTATATCCATTTTTTTTAATTAGAATAGATAGATATTTCCATCCCATCAATTTCGATGATGAAGAAAATTATCCTAGTTCTCTTGAAATTACTAACGTAAATGCAGTAGATTCAAACAGTCTCGCTTTCTCATTCTTAGAATCCGATACACCTCATAATATTCCCCCCTTCCTCCCCATGCTGCCACAGCTCCCAATGGTTCTAGAAGTTGTCCTCGTAATCATTATCCTCGTCTAACTCCATCTCAAGTAGAATCGAGTTCATCAACTGTAGTCGGAACCTACGACAGACACACATTAGACGTTTGGGTGCATTTCTAAAAGTTTTACGAGACAGAAAATGGAATTCAAGGGAAGAAAACAAGATGCAAGTATTGTGAAAATATTTATAAAGCTGATGCAGGTAATGGTGCTAGTACTTTAAAAAAGCATGCTAGTAACGTATGAATCAACATAGAAATAGAGAAACCAATCAAACTCAAATAACTACTATGGGTATTACTTGGAGTTATAATTTTGATGTATATATGGAACAATTAGCTTTATATATTGCTGTAACTGATCAACCTAATAATATGGCTGAAGATAAATATTTTGAAAGATTTATTAAAAATTCATTTTTTCTAGGATTTAAAAGTTATTCTAAAACTGCAACTAAAAGTAATTTAATAAAATTGTTTGGGAAAATGACATTAGAATTAAGAAATAAAATACATAGTTGTCATGTTAGTGTGGCTCTAATCGCCGATATTTGGAGTGATAGAGCTAAACAAGATTATATTCGTGTGACTAGTCATTATTTTAATAATAAATGTAAATTAAATGAATTTTTATTGGGATTTAGATTAATAGATGTGGATCATAGTGGTCAACAAATTTATAATAAAATTATTGAAGTTTTATAAGATTATGATATTGTTTACAAAGTGATAAGTTTAACTTTTAATAAAGCAAATGCTAACAGTAAAGCTATAGAATTTTTTAAAAGTAATTTTTGTTTTTATGACAATTTGAACTATTTTCACCAACGTTGTGCATGTCACATTATTAATTTAATTGTGAAAAGTGGTATAAAAAAATTAGAAATTATATTGATAGAATTAAGGATTCTTTAGCTTGGATTAATTACTACTGGTAATAGTAGAAATGTTGAATTTCAAGATGCTTGTATAAAATCAAATATTTCTCCTAGAATTTTTGCATCAGACATGCCTGTTAGATGGAATAATACTTATTTAATTTTTGATTCATGTTTACCTTATGCAAATTTAATTAGTTATTTTATAGCAAATAATAGAGGTCCTCATCAGTGATTAACATATGGCTAAAAAATTTTATTATTTTCGTAAAATTTTTTATCAATCCACTTTAAAACTTTCTAGTGTATATTATCCTACTAGTCCATTGGTAATACATACAATTATAAAATTAAGATTTATTTAAAAAAAAAACAGAAACAATGAGATTTTAGCGGGACCAATAGAGACAATTGAATTAAAATTTAAAAAAATTGGAAACCCATTCCTTTTCTTTTTTGTTTAGCTACCATATCCGATCCTGGAATTAAATTAGCGGTTTAAAAAATGGTTTAGACACGTTAAGTGAAAATTTACGAGACGAAGCATATGCTAATCAACTAGAAGAGATAAGACAATGTCTTGCAAATGTATATTTGCAATATGAAAACAGGTATGAGAACCAATGAAGAGGCAAAATACCCAAGAAAGTAGCATCAGAAGACACAAACGAAGACTTTGACTCCTGGAGTGCACTTAATAGGCCGAAGAGGACCTAAACCCGACGCATATGCTCCTCTTCAGAAGCAGCAACAATGAATATACTGTCATCCATGCAGCTGCAGAGTAATGAGCTTCACCAATATTTGGAAACCCCTGAGGTACTACCAGCAGATCTACAACAAAGAGCTAACTTTAATGTCTTAGAATATTGGAAAACAAGAAAATGTATTTTTTTTGTATTATCAAGACTTGCCCTTGATATTTTCTCTGTTCTTGTCTCAACTGTCTCATCCAAACAAACATTTATTGCAAGTGGAAGAATTTTAAATGACAGGAGGACTAAACTTTTACCAAAATTGATTGAAGTTCTCACATGTCTTCGAGATTGGAAACGGTCATGCCATTAGGATCAATACGAGTTTGTTGATGATACTTTAATAGAATCATTTCAATTTTGTAATTCAGATGATACAAATGAGGGAGGTCCTAGTCAATCCTTAAATTAGTTGTTTTGTAAATTGTAACTTTGTAATTTGTAAATTAACTGTCAATTATTGCACTCTTTTTTTCTTAACAAGTTTGTCCCAACTGGGTTTTTCTTGGAAAGGCTTTTAACAAGGCAACAATTGTTGTAATTGTTGTAATTTTTTATTTTTTGATAAATGAATAAATCTAATTTTTCTTATATTACAATTTAATTGTATTAATATTTGAAATGTTAACAAAAAAAGTTAATTTAATTGAATTATTGATATTTGAAAAGTTAGCTAAAAAAAATTACACAAAATAAAAAAAATTTGGGCCGGCCCGCACAAAAACCCGTCAGGTTAGGGTTTGCGTGTCGGGCTAGGCCAACCCTTCTGGCCAAAGAGGTAGACCTAACTAGGTCAGGAATTGGCTTAACTTGCCACAGGTTGGGCCGGGCAGGTTAATTTTCTACCTTTAGATTGCCATTACATAATTTCTGTTAAACTAAACAATTCAAGGGCATAAAAGTAAAATTACCGCAAAAATTATTAATTAAAATAAAATAAAAAACTAAAAAAAATATTAACCTCAAAGAAATTTTACGTTATTTACCCAATACAGGTTTTTTTTTTTTCAAAAATATTCCCGGTTAACCTGTCACTTAACTTCTTTGTCTTTACCTTTTTAATTACTAATTAATTCAATGACAAAATCACATCTTTTGCCCACCACCTAGCCAGGGACGTCTCAAGAACATTTATAACCCTAGGCAAAAGTTATTTTGGGAGCTTTCTAATAATATAAACATATATTAAAAAATTATTTCAAATTTATTTTTCCTGCCTTTTGAGATTCAAAATGACTAATTAAATTCTTGTATTCAAGTTTATAAACCAAATATTTTTCAATTGATAATATAGCCAAATTACCTAATCTTTTTTGTGACATTGTTGAATGCAAATAAGTATTTATTAACTTTAATTTTGAAAAACTTATTTCTGCTAAAGCTACAATAACATGAATAGTTAATAGTATTTTATAAGCTATCCATGCATTTGGAAAAGAATTCACATTTTTTTTTTATAAAATATAGTATCTCAAGTGGTGTTTTAATTTCCACATTTATAATTTCTTTTAAAACTTTTAATTATGAATATAAATCTAAACCATCAATATTAGAGAGTATGTCATGTTTTAAAAAGTTTTCAAGATTTAAACAGTTTTTATTCAAATTATCATCATCAAACAATTTTAACTTTTCTATATTATAAAGGAAACCAAAATTATCACTATATATTTCAAATTGTCCAAATCTACTTTGAAGTGACGAAATGACATGATCAACTAAATATATGAAATAATTTATTCTAAAAGATTCTTCAGCAGACAACTTCATCTCTTCGTTTTCATTCTCATCAAATTGTTTTTTTTTTTCTTTTTATCATATGTTTTTCATGAAATTTTGGTTATATATTGATTTACTCTGCAATCTCTTTAGCAGAAATCATAGAAGATGTAAACCCATTTTCTCTAAATTTTTCAAAAAATGAAACAAGACCTTTCAACCAATCTATTGCAATAACAATTTCCATACTTTTAGATTGTAAATATTTACTAACCGTATTAATAGCAAATAACATTTCATACTAAATAATTGTGCCTAATGGAAATTCAAAATTTTCAATCTCATATGTTACTAAAGAAATAGCTTCACTTTTTGTTTTAAGATCTTCACTATTTTCTGCTAATTGATATAAAACATCTCTTATTTGTGGAGTTTGAAATTTTATTACTTTAACACTTTAGCCTTTCATTGT
Source organism: Pistacia vera (assembly GCF_008641045.1). Lineage (NCBI taxonomy): Eukaryota > Viridiplantae > Streptophyta > Magnoliopsida > Sapindales > Anacardiaceae > Pistacia > Pistacia vera. The sequence continues at coordinate 144,203 of NW_022195496.1, forward strand.
TCAAAAAAATTCAACGTGTGTGATTGAATTGAAGGTGAATAATTTGAGAAATATAAGTGACTATTTTGGCCTTTCATTGTTAAAAGATATTCAAGGTGTTAATTTAAGGGTGTAAATTGGAGTATATGAAACTAGAGGTACAAACTTGCTATTTCATCAAACTTTGCATGGGAATAATGTAAAAAGTTTTATAGTAAATTTGGGCCTTTTTGGCTTTTTTTAGGCCCCTTAGGCCGACCTGGATAAGAAATTCTATACTATTTTTATTTTTATAATATATTCAAAAAAAAATTATAAAATTTGGGCCCTATTTTTTGGGGCCTTACATAGGTGCCTCACCTGCCTACCTCTTGGACCAGCCCTGCACCTAACATACTGTGGCCGCCCCACCCCATCCCCTGAACTATCCTTGTGATAGAATTTGAGTTGGGCCTGACTCCTCATCTAATAAGGTCTTGTTGAATGGGAGAATTACCCCTTTTATAACTCAATAGGTTTAAGCGTGCCTAGTCAGTGTGAGACTCCAACACTCCCCCTCATGGTCAAGCTCGTATGTTGAGTCATGCCTATTAATGGAGGTAGTTGCTAACTCAAACTCCTCACCCACTGGTCAAGCACTCAGCTCAATTGAACTTGGCTCTAATACCATGACAGAATTTGAGGTGGGCTTGACTCCTCATCAAATAAAACCTTCTTGAATGGGAGGATTATCCCCTCTTATAACTTAGGAGGTTTGACCGTGCCTAGTCGATGTGAGACTCCAACACCTTACCCCTTCTCAAGACCACCCACCCCAAGTAGCCCCCACAAATTAGCCCAAATAACTGGTTTGTCCTTGGAACTCGTTTTTCCTTGATCAAGAGTGAGAGGTAACTATATATATTATTTACTTTATTGCTTTATTCCTAGCAAATTAATATTATGATGATTACATGTAGTTACATATGCACAATCACAATATAATAGCTCCAATTTATATAAGGGTGTGTTTGGTTTAAGGAATGGCGCATGACTAGTCATATATGGCCAGTTGTGCACCGAAAAAGCCAGAAATGGCCATGGATCACAAATCCATGGCCTTTTCATGGCCAGATCTATGGCCATTTCACGACCAAAGATGTGGCCATGAAACGGCCATAGAAATGCTAGAACTGCGCAGAAAAGGCCAAACTTGAGCACGATTAGTGAGATCCCGTCGATCGTGTGCCATTACGGTGACTAACGCCAACGGTCGGCGGTGGTCTTGGGTGGCTAGGGGTATTTTGTTAACTTTTAAATTTTTTTGCGGTTGGGGTGTTTTAGCTAATTTTTCAAATGTAGAGGGGTTGGTAATTGTTATTTGGGAGACATTTGAGGGCAATTGTGTCCGAAATGGTTTTTAATTAAGGGCAAAATGGAAAGAAAAATCATATTACCCCGGTAATGTTTTAATAACACCTCATAACAAGGTAATAAGATTACCCCCCACATTACCAATAGTGAACACTATTTGCAATAAAAGATTACCGTAATATTTTATTACTTGCAAATCAAACATAGAAATCTTGCAAAATAAATGAAGATTACCAGGAATGGTTAGGGAAATGTGTTTGGTTGGTCGAAATAAATTGGTGGGTATGTTATATAAATTACTAAATTGCCCTCCTTTTTAAATATTAATGTAATAATATTTTTTGAATAATTTTGTTAACCCCCTACATTTTAGATTTAGCTAAAACACCCCAGTGTTAGAGTAGATGCCCTAGAGCTAATCAATTATTGTAGAATTGACTCTTTGTAATAATGTTCATTAATCAATAAAAGGCATTTTATTCTATATCGCGTAAATCATTATTATTGCAATATGTATTGATATGCGTCCTTAGAATGGTAGAACCGTGACAAGGGTATCAAGTGTTTCAAATCTTGATAGTGAGAACCCTGTGAGCACATATGGTGGCCATTCTAGAAACGTCCGTAGCCTTAGTATTATTCTGAAGTAAGGGTACATACAATACGGTAAGGCTATCATAGTGTTGAATGACCCTATCGAAAGGCAGTGACTGATCTCACTTGTCAAGGTTGTTTGGTGACAACCTGGTGCAACACATGGGTGCTTGCTATAGGCGATTACACCGCAGCAAGTTCACTAGACTGACCCACCAGAGGATTCCATATGGATGGTAACCCTAGTGTCTATGGAACAAATCCTCTAACGAATGGTGGTGCATGTGATCCTTAGACTTGAATCATCGGAGCGCTTTGTGCACCGATTGATGTAGTTTGACACTAGCATAACGCAGTTCTTTTCAGAGTTGTCAATACGGTGGTGATTGGCTACATCAAGGAGTATATCAAGACTATGGTGGATTGATAAAGGATTCATCACTCCCCGGTACAGGAGAAGTTATCTCACGGCGCAATTCAGTATATGGCAATGACACTAAAACTGTGGCCACAGTGGTATTGAGTTGTTGCTCTATCCAGATTATAATACATGTCATTGGTCCAGAAACTGAATACATAATATCGAGAGTAACCGAAGGTTGACACTATTTCTATGCCTTTGTCTCATCGAGATAATGAATGATGAAAGGATCGAATTGTACGATAACAATATCATCGACAGGTAGCTATTTTGCTAAATCCGAATCTATCGGGTGACCATGATACCTTGATAGGGGCCAATCTTGGTCTGTGTATTAGTGAGACGATTAATTGGTGTTAATCGCGATACTATACACTGCCGGTATGATGAGGAGCCTATAGGTCACACACATAGAAGATAATTTAAGAGCCAAGAAGAAAGAAGGGCGTTCTCGTCTTTTTAGGTGAAAAGGTATTTTGGTAATTTCACAATGCAATTAAATTTGCTGAGGTCATAGCCTTTATTTAATTTGTTAGAAAAATTAAATAAGTGAAATTACGTTTAAATATGTGTTCGCACATATTTAAATATATTATCATTATTGTTAAATGTTAATTAAATATTAATTGATTTTAATTGAGATAATGATGAAATTAAATAAATAAAATATCTAATTGGGAGTGTTTGGGTTGGAGCCCAAGCCTATCCCATATGGGAATAGGGCAACTTAGTTTGCCTATAAAAGAAAAGTGTATGTGTGTGATTGTGTGAATTCTTTTAATTTAAAAGGAAAACACACAGCAGCCTATACACTCTCTCCCACGCCACTTTCACAGTTTGATTGAAAAATCAAATATTTCTTCTTTCTTCTTCTTGATTTCTTAAGGCAAAGGAGGATCTAGCAAATCCCTTATTGGTTCCTTGTTATTGTCTTCGTCTGGACTTCGTGGGTTCGATTCAACACTTGGATCGGTAGCAAACACGGTCAGAGACAATATTGGTGGAGCCTCTAATGTGCGTATGGTTCTAAATTCATGAATAACCTTTTGTGCAGATTTTACTTTAATATAAATTGTAAAATTATACCCTTGATCTTGGCTCATGTAAACGATCCTTATATTATATTTTTCATTGTCTTCGCTTCGTATATGTGATCATTTACTAACAGTGGTATCAGAGCCTAGGGTACTAAATTTTACAGTTTTTATGTGTATGGTTGATAACATGTATTTGATGATAATATGTTGTCATATCGAATCTGTATAAGATCTACCTTAAAACATGTTTTAAGAAATTATTAATCGATTAATTTTTAATTTGTTGATGATCTGCATGTTTGGAATAATGGTTGATGGATTTTTGTTGAGATCAATGTGTTTGGTTGATTGCAAAATCCGTGTAGAGTGTTTTTGGTTGCTGTATGAACAGATCTGGAGCTACAGATCTGTGTACACTCGCCGCGGTGATATAACCCATCACTGCAGCAAGCATTGTCCAAATTGGCGCTGGTGACGAAACCAGCGCTTGCCGCGGCGATATAACCCATCGTCGCGACGATCGTCCTTAGGACATGCGCTGTACCAAATCACCGCGGCAAACGTACATAGAGCATGGACGTCAGCATAACCAATGCACGCTGCGGCGATATAACTCATCACCGCAGCGAGCACACTTCTGAGTGCATAGGGGCTAAAATATAAAGTTTCAAAACTTTTGGACCAAACGTAGATCTGTAAATTTGTTAGAGGGTAAATTGTAATTAATCCACTAATTTCAAAAATTGATTGTTTTTGAAATATATGCTTTGTACTTTTTTGTATATTGCATGGTGCTCGGTACATGAGCCTTAGACCTAAGGGTGAATGTTTTAAAATAATTTTGGGTATGTATGATTGTATAACTTATTAAATAGGGCCTGCGTGTCCTGCCTTTCTCCTTTTCTCGATGTATATTCTCTTCTCATCTAATTCCCTCAAATGTAAATGAGGTTTCTAAATTTATTGATGTAAAGAATTTTGTATTATTATTCTTTTGTAAATTTAAAAGTTTTGTAATGTATTTGAAGAGGAGAAAGAAACAAGGCAACCATACTTGAAGACTCAAGATATTTGTTACAGGATCCCTAGGTGACCCACCGATCCCTCTAGGCTCGAGGAGATCGGTTTTAGTTAGGCCATGTACCGGCACGTTTAATATTTTGTTTAGAATGCATGCTAAGGTTGAATGTTGAATAACATGCCAAACAATGTCATTCTAACAAAGATAATAATCTGATGAGACATTAAATAACAAACCCCTCAACTGAAGTATATTAAGTCACGTAAGCCTTCCATCACCATGGTTTTAATCAAACCATTGTTCGTCGAAACCTTGTTCACCAAAGCGAAGGGTACACTTCTACCAGTGGGAGGTTAAAATGCATTGGAGTTTTCCTTAATGGTGATGGGTCGATTTAAAATGATAGTTTTGCTTGTTCGCCAAAGCAAAGGTTGATAAACACGTCATAGGCATAGTAGAGCAGTACACATATTGTGTGTACGTGATGACATGTAGTGTCCACTCTACTGATACTGAGAATCACACTTGAGGAAAATGGTTGAAGCCATTGGATTGTGTGATTGGCTTGTTGGCTTTTTCACATTTCAGGTTGATAGTAGGAGCTATCAACTAGTGTGGATTAAATTTGTTGGCCTATGTAATCAACTCATTTTGGCTTGTTCGCCAAAGCGAAGGTTTGAAATGGGTAGGATGGGATCTCAGTCCACTAAAAAAGCCAACGGGCTTTCCCGAGTTAATAGTGAGGGCTATTGACTTGAGTAAAATAGTGGGAGCATTGTTTAATAAAAGACCATATTAAACAATAATGAACTTTATAATAACTTTATCTTTTCTGCAATTGTAGATTCACCAAAATGAGCATTATGAACCTGCAACCGATAATCGAAAAAGAAAATAGGTTGGATGGATCCAATTCCTCTTACCGGTATCATAATCTTCGGATTATACTCAAGTCAGAAAAGAAATTGTATATCCTTGAAAAGCTATGCATGGCTGAACCTGATCCTGATGCCACTCAGGAAGTAAAGGATACTTATCAAAAGTTCCTTGATGATGTTGAGTTTAGTGCTTGATCTTAGCATCGATAACACCTATGCTGCAGAAGCAACATGAGAATATGGACGCTGCTTCCATTATTCTACACCTCAAAGAGCTTTTCGAGACAAATGCTTGACATGAGAGGTACAAGGTGTCGAAAACACTGTTTGGGAGTCGTCTGACTGAGGGAGCCCAAGTTGGTCTTCATGTGCTCAAGATAATCGAGCATATAGAGAGGCTTGAGACTTTGGGATGTGGCTTGGATGCAGAATTACAAGTGGATTTAATTCTGCAATCCTTGCCTGACTCTTATGCTCCGTTCACAATGAATTTCAATATGAACGCGATGGAGAAAACCTTGTCAAAACTTCTGAACATGCTGAGGATTGCAGAGTAGGACTTGAAAAAGTCCAAGCCTGTTTTACTGGTTGTTGCCAGTAAAGCAAAGGGTAACGGCAAGGGTAAGGCCAAGGCCAAACCCAAGCCCAAGCCCAAAGGACAGGTTGCTCTTGGGCCTGAGAGTGGCATAGGAAAGGGCAAGGTAGTCTGCTTCTTTTGTGGCAAGCCTGGCCATTGGAGGAAACACCGTAAGGCTTTCCTTACAAGAAAGAAGAAGTCAGAGGCTATGACTTCAGGTATTTATATGATTGAGATTAATTTCTCTCCCTCAACATCTTGGGTCATTGACACAGGATATGGTACTCACATTTGTACTGACGTGCAAGGACTAAGGCAGAGTTGAGTGCTTCCTAAGAGAGAGGTGGACCTACGAGTTGGAAATGGAGCACATGTGGCTGCATTGGCTGTAGGGACTTATTGTTTATCTTTGCCTACGGGCTTGTTATTGGAACTATATAACTGTTATCACGAACATTCTATTTCTAAAAATACTATTTCAGTATCCGCTTTGGATAATATGGGGTATCATTTTGAGATATCTAATGGATTGTTGTCCTTTAGTTTGAATGGTATTCTATTTGGAATTGCAAGGTTATATAATGGATTTTATGTTCTTGATTTAAACGATAAAGATATTCTCAATATTGAAACCAAGAAAGCTAAACATAGCGATCAAAACCAGACATATCTCTGGCATTGTAGATTGTGTCATGTTAATAAGACTCGCATTGCAAAACTTCAAAGGGATGGAGTTTTGGACCCTTTTGACTTTCAGTCATTTGAGGTATGTGAGTCATGCTTGTTAGGCAAGATGACCAAGTCTCCTTTCATAGGACAAGGTGAAAGGGCTGCTGAGTTGTTAGGCATCATCCATAGTGATGTATGTGGTCCACTAACAGTTAAGGCCAGAGGTGGATATTCATACTTCATCACATTTACTGATGATTTTAGTAGATATGGTTATGTCTACCTTATAAGACATAAATCTGAAGCCTTTGACAAATTCAAGGAATTTAGGAATGAAGTATAGAATATGTTAGGCAAAAGTATTAAAGCTATTCGGTCGAATCGAGGAGGTCAATACTTAAGCTAAGGGCTTTCAGAGTACCTGAAGGAATGTGGGATAGTATCACAACTCACCCCTTCTTATACACACCAACACAATAGAGTGTCAAAAAGGAGGAATAGGACCTTACTTGACATGGTTAGGTCTATGATGAGTTTTAGTGACTTATCTGCATCATTCTAGGGTTATGCCTTAAAGACTGCGACTCACGTTTTGAATCGTGTGTCGTCAAAGTTTGTAGATAAAATTCCATATGAGTTATGGAGTGGATGAAAACCCAACTTGTCTTATCTAAGGATTTGGGGTTGCGAAGCTTATGTTAAGAAATTAACTTCGAACAAGCTGGGCCCAAAATCCTATAAATGTATATTTGTGGGGTATCCAAAGGAGACCAAAGAATACTATTTCTACCACCCAGAAGAGCGCAAAATTTTTGTTGCTCAATCTGGTGTCTTCCTAGAAAAGGAATATTTTCTAAGAAGTACTACTAGGAGAAAAGTAGATCTCGATGAAGTTCTAGAACCACAAGATATACTAGACGAAGGACAAAATGATGTGCCACAGGAAATGGTTGAGCATCATGAGGAGGTTACTCCACAACTTGTGGATCAAAGTGAACCACCTCAGGTAGAACAGGAGCTACGTAGATTTGGGAGAGTATGCCATGAGCCCAAGAGATATGGTTCTCTCGTGTCTCAACATGGTGACGTACTAGTCTACTAAGACGATGAACCCAGAACCTATGAGGACGCTATATCAGATCCAGATTCTGTTAAATGGCTTGAAGCCATGAAATTTGAGATGGACTCCATGTACCAGAACCAAGTATGGTCTCTGGTGGAACCACCTGAAGGGGTAAAACCCATAGGGTGTAAATGGTTCTTCAAGAAGAAAACTGACATGGATGGCAACGTGCATACTTATAAAGCACGACTGGTTGCCAAAGGTTTCAAACAAATTCATGGCATTGACTATGAAGAAACCTTTTCGCCGGTTGCCATGATTAAATCCATCTAGATTATGCTTGCAATTGCTGCATATCATGACTATGAGATTTGGCAAATGGATGTCAAAACTGCTTTCCTGAACGGAAACCTTGAGGAGGATGTATATATGACATAACCTGATGGTTTCGTTCTTGATAGTCAAACTAATAAGGTATGCAAGTTGCAGAGATTCATTTATGGACTCAAGCAAGCATCAAGGAGTTGGAACATTCGTTTTGATGAACCCGTAAAAGAATTCGGTTTTATCAAGAACGAAGATGAGCCCTATATTTACAAGAAAGTGAGTGAGAGCGCAGTAGCATTCCTAGTGTTGTATGTTGATGACATACTTCTGATCGGGAATGATATACAGAACTTGCTGTCGGTAAAGACTTGGCTATCCAAGTGTTTCTCCATGAAAGACTTAGGGGAAGCAACCTACATCCTTGGAATAAAGATCTACCATGATAGATCACGTAGGTTGCTTGGCCTAAGTTAGAATGCATATATTGACAAAGTACTGAAGAGATTTAGTATGGAAGAATCCAAGAAGGGATTTCTTCCGATGTCACATGGTGTTTATCTCTTTAACGAATTGTGTCCTAAAACACAAGATGAGAGAGATATGATGAAGAGGATCCCATATGCATCAGCAATTGGATCCATCATGTATGCCATGTTATGTACTCAGATTGATGTCCCATGTGCTTTGAGCACTTGTAATAGATATCAATCGGATCCAGGTGAGCGTCACTGGATGGCTGTCAAGAACATTCTTAAGTACCTGAAGAGGACTAAGGATATGTTCTTGGTTTATGGAGGGGAAGATGAGCTCACTGTAAAAGGATACAGTGATGCTAGTTTCCAAACGGATAAAGATGATTATCGATCATAATTAGGGTTTGTATTTTGTCTCAATGGCGGTGCAGTGAGCTGAAAGAGCTCCAAGCAAAGCACTGTAGCAGATTCTACAATAAAGGCTGAGTATATTGCATTATCAGATGCGGCCAATGAGGCAATCTGGATTAAGAAGTTTATTACTGAACTGGGTGTGGTTCCTATGATTGTTGATCCTATAAACATCTATTGTAACAACAATGGAGCAATTGCTCAAGCCAGGGAACCACGGTCTCATCAGAAGTCCAGACACACACTCAGACAATTCCATCTCATCAGAGAGATAGTTGAGAGGAAAGATGTGCAGATTAGTAAAGTGCATACTGACGACAATCTCGCAGATCCACTAACAAAGCCTCTGTCGCAGCAGAAGCATGACAGGCACTTGAGATCATTTGGTATTAAATACATGAATGATTGGCTATAGTGCAAGTGGGAGATTGTTAGAGTAGATGCCCTAGAGCCAATCAATTATTGTAGAATTGACTCTTTGTAATAATGTTCATTAATCAATAAAAGGCATTTTATTTTATATCTCGTAAATCATTATTATTGCAATATGTATTGATATATGTCCTTAGAATGGTAGAACCGTGACGAGGGTATCAAGTGCTTCAAATCTTGGTAGAACCGTGACGAGGGTATCAAGTGCTTCAAATCTTGATAGTGAGAACCCTATGAGCACATATGGTGGCCATTCTAGAAACGTCTGTAGCCCTAGTATTATTCTGAAGTAAGGGCACAGATAATATAGTAAGGTAATCATAGTGTTGAACAAACCTGTCGAAAGGTAGTGACTGATCTCACTTGTCAAGGTTGTTTAGTGACAACCTGGTGTAACACATGGGTGCTTGCTGTAGGTGATTACATCGCAGCAAGTTCACTGGACTGACCCACCAGAGGATTCCATATGGATGGTAACCCCAGTGTCTATGGAACAAATCCTCTAACGAATGGTGGTGCATGTGATCCTTAGACTTGAGATCACCAGAGCGCCTTGTGCACCGATTGGTGTAGTTTGACACTAGCCTAACGCAGTTCTTTTCAGAGTTGTCAATACGGTGGTGATTGGCTACATCAAGGGGTATATCAAGATTATGGTGGATTGACAGAGGATTTATTACTCCCGGGTACGGGAGAAGTTATCTCATGGTACAATTCAGTATATGGCAATGACACTAAAACTATGGCCACAGTGGTATTGAGTTGTTGCTCTATCCGGATTATAATACAGGTCATTGATCCAGAAACTGAATACATAATATCGAGAGTAACCGAAGGTTGACACTATTTCTATGCTTTCGTCTCGTCAAGATAACGAATGATGAAAGGATCGAATTGTACGGTAACCATATCGTTGACATGTAGCTATTTTGCTGAATCCGAATCTATCGGGTGGCCATGATGCCTTGCTAGGGGCCAATCTTGGTCTGTGTATTAGTGAGATGATTAATTGGTGTTAATCGCGATACTATATATTGCCGGTATGATGAGGAGCCTATGGGTCACACACATAGAAGATAATTTAAGAGCCAAGAAGAAAGAAGGGCATTTTCGTCTTTTTAGGTAAAATGGTATTTTGGTAATTTCACAGTGCAATTAAATTTGCTGAGGTCGTAACCTTTATTTAATTTATTAGAAAAATTAAATAAGTGAAATTACGTTTAAATATGTGTTCGCACATATTTAAATATATTATTATTATTGTTAAATGTTAATTAAATATTAATTGATTTTAATTGAGATAATGATGAAATAAATAAAATATCTAATTGGGAGTGTTTGGGTTAGAGCCCAAGCCTATTCCATATGGGAATAGGGCAACTTAGTTTGCCTATAAAAGAAAAGTGTGTGTGTGATTATGTGAATTCTTTTAATTTAAAAGGAAAACACACAGCAACCTATACACTCTCTCCTACGCCACTTTCACTGTTTGATTGAAAAATCAAATATTTCTCTTTTCTTCTTCTTGATTTCTTAAGGCCAAGGAGGATCTAGCAAATCCCTCCTTGGTTTCTTGTGATTGTCTTCGTGTGGACTTCGTGGGTTTGATCCTACACTTGGATCGGTTGCAAACACGTTCAAAGACAATATTGGTGGAGCCTCCAACGTGTGTATGGTTCTAAACTCATGAATAACCTTTTGTGCAGATCTACTTTAATATAAATAGTAAAATTATACCCTTGATCTTGGCTCATGTAAACGATCCTTATATTATATTTTTCGTTGTCTCCGCTGCGTATATGGGACCGTTTACTAACACCCAGCAATAAAAAAAGTTTAAAACTTAACAAAAACACCCCTACCCACCCTGAGCCATTGTCAGCAGCCTACCATCACTGCCGACGGCATTGACAATGGAGATCTAGTCGTGAAACATCTAGTCATTTCTCGACCAAAGATGCGACTGTGAAAAGGCCACAAATCTGGTTGTGAAAGTCCAAATCTTTGGTCTTGAAACGACCATAATTTCACAGCCAAATATCTAGCCTTTCACGACCACATCTTTGGCCATGAAAGGTCGAAAACAGCCTTAACGATGCACGACCATGCCGTCAACGCCGGCGGCAATTGGTAGTGGTGGCTAGATTCGGCCACTACCCTTAGACAATTTTTTAAAAATATAGGGGTATATATATCCTTAAAACTTTGTATATAAGAATAAAATAGTCAATTAGTATTTTTGTAAATTGTTTTTAAAACAAGGGCATTATTGTCCTAAATTTTTATTAATAAGGAGTAAAATTGAACAAAAATAAGATTATCAAGTAATCTTAAAATGCCTAAGAAAATGATGGTAATTAGATAACCTTCTTTATTACCAACAGTAACTACTATTTGTTTTGGAAGATTATCAGAATTTTATATTGCTCGACAATTAAATATGGTAATCAAGTAAATATAAGATGACAATACCTCAGTAATCTCCTATTACCCCCAACCAAACACACCCTAAGAGTAATATTATGCTGACAAACCTTTCCCACTAACATTAATTACCCCACAAATGCGACATGACAGCTCGCAATGGGTCTCATTTGCCCAACAATGGATCCTGTCTGATCAATTGCAAGCTACCACGTCGCGTTTGTGAGAGAAAGTTAGTAAGAAGGGTTTGTCAGACAATCTTTATTGTTTATATAAATCATAGCAGGTTTATTTATTTGAGCTTCTAAGATTCAAATCACAGGTTTAGTTTAGCCTTTTCTAATGGTCTAGTATTAAGATAACCAAATAAAAACAAAAGAGTCGTCACATATTCAATAGTGGTTAATTTAGATAAAGTAATGGAATACGCGTATTATTATTGAATAGTGTATGATTTACCTGATAAATAAAAGAAAAATGATATCCTTACAAAGACCTATACAAAGAGGGCTACAAAGTGACATCATCCAGAAGAAAAAACAAAGAAAAACAGAAAAAGAGAGAGAGAGAGAAATCATGAAAATCAAGGGTGGGGATTGTCTTTGTATGCCCCCTTTGTATGTATCTTTGTAAAACTAGCGTTGCTTTAAATAAAATAAGCAAAAATATCAAGACAGTTGCAATTAGTGCAAACAAGATTGCTAAGTGTTTTTCTGAAGTTGAATTGAGAATCCGCGTTAGCTGAACAATAACAAATGGGATGACTGATATAACCATAACCCTTGCAGCATAGCAAGTCCAAATAGGAGTACTAACACCAATTTCTGCGATTTAAAAGAACCTTTTGGATTAGAAAAATCGTCCATCCATGGAATATATGTTCAAAGAATTTTAAGAATGTCAAAATAACATACAGGTCAAACTAAATCCTTTCTTGTTTTGACAACCATTTCTAGTTTTTGAACCCTTATCAATGTCACACTTGCCAATCACAACACAGGATCCCCATACTAGAGTAGTAAGCAAGATGCTTGAGCCAGAAAGTAATCACATTCCTACTGAGATCCGACGTTGAGCAATTTCCTTTCTTTCAACAAGTCCTAACACTATATATATATATATATATCTTTCAACAAGTCCTAACACTATATATATATATATATATTCAACTCTATTCTATTTTTCTGTCCAACTCTATTCAACTCTAAACATTTATTTTTCTTTCTCTTCTTCTCATTTCTCTCTTCTTCTAATTTGAAAATTAATCCACCCAAGACTAGCATTGCTTACCAGCAACCATAGCCAGCTGACGTGGCTAGAACGGTGCACAATTAGCCTAACCTGGCGAGTTGTGTGCCGATCTGCCCAAAAACGGCCAGATCCATTTGGCTACTTGGCCGTCAACAACTAGATCTCTAGTTGTAGATCTGGTCGGAAACAGCCATATTGGCGTAAAATCGGCCAGATCGAACTTGTCGTGAGACGTTCTGACAACTACCAGCTGCCGTTTGATGGTGGTGGTCGATAATCGATTATTTTGTCTTGGGTGGCTTGGGTGCTTTAATTAATTTTTAAACTTTTATTATGTGGGTGTTCAGCTAAATTAACAAATATGTGGAGTTAAAAAAATCATAATAAATATTTTCTGAAAATATACCAAACAATTATTCCAGAATTGAATAATCCTATGTATACTAACCAAAACCATACTAACCCAAGTATTAACTGACGTGGCAGACCTCTCTTATTGCCATGTCAGTTCCCCCCAAAAACTTAAAAAAAAAAATTTCAAAATTTCAATTGTTAGTACTTGGATTAGTATAATTTGGTTAGTGCACATAGCATTACTTTTCCAGAATTTTATCAAACTCTAATATAATTTTCAAATATTTTATCAAACATATTTTCAGAATCTGACCGTGTTCGATTTAATCCAACTCAACTCAACTTAAAACACTTTTTCAAAATAACATTAACGTTTAATGTGTATGTTGTGATATTTTCCTAATGACAAAAAGCGAAATAAGTATAAAAGATTAAGCTAATGTTACAATGAAAATATATATTTATAATCTTATTTCTGTTAAGTTATATATTATAATGTTAATTATTTATTAATTCAAACAAGAACATTTTTAGAAAAGGGGCTCGGTCAAAGTCTCCCTCCGGAGACTGACCACGGCTTTCCCGGCACCATAAAACTTATTAGCAAGGTTCTGAAACCCGGACCGGACCGGGCGGTCCAACCGTCACCCGCTTGCATTTCTGGTTTAAAGAGAGCAAATAACCGGGATTTACGGTCAAACCGTTTCAGATCGCGGTTGGACCGTCTCACTGTAGCAAACCGACGGTCCAACCGGTATTTAACAAATTTCCGGTCCACACCCCCATCCGGTTTAACACATGAAATGAGAAAAAAAAAATTTTAAAAATTAAAAACTACAGTTGCTCAATGCTCAGTTGCTCACAGCCGCACACACAAACTCACAAAGTCAAAGTGTCAGACTTTAACAAATTTAATTTTCGTTTTTCAATTTGCTACTTTGCTTTTGAGTTTTGAGTTTTGAGCTACAGATCAGATACAGAGCCGTCTTGCACTCTTGCGGTCTTGCCCCTTCTTCAGCTTTTTCAGTTTTTCATCTTGGATTGTTACTGCCAGTCTACCATTCGCGATCTCCTCCACTCTCCGGTTTATCACTTTTGACTTTTTCATCTTGGTTTGCAGTAACATTCGCGATCTCCTCCACTCTTCAGTCTATCACTTTTTCTGTTTTTCATCTTGGTTTTGATGGTTTTTAAACTTTAATTAGGTGGGGAATCTGATTTTTTTGCCATTTTTGCCTTTTTGCTTATTTCAGTTTGCTGATGTCAGCATGACATCATGCTGACGTCATCGGTCGGACCGACGTGTCAGACCGTTCGAACCGGAAATCGGCCATTTGGCCGGGTCGGCTCCCGGTCTGGTTTTCAAAACATTGCTTATTAGAACAGAGGATACTGTTTCACAAATCTAACTCCCAATCTCAAAATCTAAACACCCTTTTCCCAAACTTTCTCGGTAACCAAACAAAAGTTCTTACCAAGGATAAGCATTGCGCTGGGAAGCCCGCCCAGCTTCGGAAGATCAATATTTCGAAGAATACATTACCGGGGCCAAGAAGCTCCAACTGCTCACTTCCATTTGTCAAATACTTCGCCGCCATGAAAATGAGGTACCCATAAACGATGATAAAAAACAAGTTCCCCAACGCAGTAGTGGAGCAGGGCATGAAACCGTACGTCTGTTTACACGGAGGAAGCTCTGCATCAACTACTGCTGATGAAGGATTAAGAACAATGTACGTGCTGGGGGTTGCTCCGAGAGTACACCAAAAGGCATAGATTTAGAAAGGGATCGGGCAAGGACGGTGGTGATGGAGAGAAAAGAGAGTGAGAGGAAGAAAAGCAAGATGCAGAGGAGCTTGTTAGCCATGGTGTTGAGTGTTTAACTAATTATGACATGAAAGGACAAACATTTAACATCGTATCTTTTGGCACATGTTTTTTTTTATTTTTCTTTTTTGTCAAGTAAAGGCCTATTAGGGGACAAAAGTGATGAAAAATCAAATATAAGGGAATAATTTTAAGAATTTTCCAAATTTGTGGGAGGGGTGTTCAGTGTTGTTGGGTTAAATGGTCTGATGGAATTTGGTGCATAGACTCATGGACAAGGGTACTAGGCCCATGTAATAAATTCTGATGGCGGATACGTAGATCACAGGTGACCGTTCAGATTCAACGTGCTAAATCTGCAACTAAAGATATTGTTAATATTTATATACCAAACCTTTTGCTGATGTAAATGCATTAATTAAAAGGGTAAGATAAACTTACAGTTGGGGGATCGAGAAGAAGAGCAAATTTGAGAAAAATAAGAAATAATTGTGTGTAAAAGAGAAGGATAGAGAGAGAGATAAAGAAAAGAAAACCATAAGCTGAGAGAAGAAGATGAAACCACAGTGAGAGAGAGACGAGAATGCAAAAGCAAGGCAAGGGCAGGGGCTGGACTTTGTTTGGATGGGATGGCTTTATTGGCTGCTGGGTTTAGCTTTCTCTACGGGTGAGCCGTTCCTGGCATCTTGAAATTTTTGGGGGAATGGGAACGGAATTGGAACCACATAGTACATATTCCCATAAAAAGGAAATGGAATCGAAATTTGTCAGTTTCAATGCTTAAATTCAAGGAATCAGAACCTGAAATTTAGGTTCCAGTTCCTTACCACGTACCCAATAAAAAATTAATTATCCTTTATTAGTTTAAAAAATAACAAATATACCTTAAAAGTTTATAACTACACCCATAACAAATTATGAAAACCTGCATTTAGTAGTTTTTAACTTTGATTACTTATTTATTTGTGTCCAATATGACTCATAAATATTGTACTAAATTTCTAATAATTTAATTAAGTCATGTACTACTGTAGTAAATTATTAATGTTTATAATGTAATGTTATAAATTTATAATTAATTAAGTAATTATTTAACTATATAATGCTATAATTAATTTAGTGATCATTCTGTAGTAAATTACTAATGTTTATAATATAATGTTATAAATTTATAATTAGTTAAGTAATCATTTATGATTTAACTATGTAATGTTATAATTAATTAAGTAATATACTATACTGTAATGTTATAATTAATTAAATAATCATACTATAAATTTATAACGTAATGGTATAACTAATTAAATTTCTAATCATTTAATTAAGCATTAGACTAATGTAGTATGTTACTAATGTTTATAATATAATGTCTTAATTAATTAAGTAATCATNGAAAAAGGAATTGAGAGGAAGTAGAAAAGGAGAATGGCGGTGGAGAAGAAGATGAATGAATGGGTTTCTAAAGTTAAACCCTTATTATCCCATATTTTCTCCATTCTTTCCTTTTACCCTTACTCTTCCTTTAGAATTCCACTTTTGCCCTTTTAATCCTTTACAAATGCACCCCCAATTAAACTATTCTCCATGCAATTTCCTTGCATTTCACTCCCCACTTTTCCTGCTAATTAGGGGTAGAATGGTCATTGTGCCCCAAAGGAAGAATTCTCTAGAATCTTCATTAAACTTTTTGTTAGGCTCGTCGCCGCGGCGAAGAATATTTCTTCGCCCTGACGAAACTTCATAGAACCTACACCATGGTTACAGGGCCCCATCGCCGTGGTGACAATTCTTCTTCGCCCCGGCGAAGACAGTAACCCCAAAAATCCACCATGTCTCTACCATTTCAGGGCAACCACTCGACCAAACCAAAGCATCCATTCAATCAAGGGCCAACCAAACCATATTAACAATATTCCAAGTCAAACAAGAGTAAAGTAAGAAACATTAGCTACGTACCTCGAGTGGGGCGTTACAAGGGATAGGCTATATGATATTCATTTTGAGGAGGTAGAATTCATTCATTTTGCCATGTAGGAAGATTGTAGTACAGATGGCTACATTTGATTGGGGTTGAATTGGATTCTTAAAAGTTGGCTGGATGTTATTGGTCATGATGTGGAATAGATTGATGAGTTGGATTTGATGGAATATTGTTGAGCATGTGGCATCATGTAATGGGGCATTGAAAGGTCTAACTAAATCTTAATTAATCTTCACATAAATACATACCATTCACATTCACATCCTTTATTTTGACATGGTCAAATATTGTTGGATACATGGCATCATGTAATTGGGACATTGGATGTCTAATTAAAACTTAGATTAATTTTCACATAAACACAGACTACTCACATTCACATTCACATTCACATATAAACATTTCAAATTTATTAGTCCCTTCACATTCACCAGAATTGGCATTCCAAAGGTCTACGTGAAAAGATATAAAGATTAGAGTTATTCTCTTTATATAAACACCAACTCTTCACATTCACATTAATTTCGCATAAACACAGATGCTTAATATTCATATTCAAATACAAGCACTCCAAATAGGCTAAAAGAGAGTCATCATTGTTTTTGCTTCTCCGCATCTAAACCAAATTAGAGATACTTAAGTTTTTTCAATTTCTCTTTGCTTTTTTGATTATTTTTCTTGGTTTTTATGTGTGATTGCTACTTTCTCTGTCATTTGCAGTCTTTCCCAAACAAAGACATGTCGTTGAGGCCTAGCACTCAGACGGAGGTGAGAAAGAAGGGGTACAAACAGCGGCATCGATGCAGAGAGAGGACAATCTGATGGAGATTAGAAAGAAAATAAGAGAAAATAATTTGTTAAAGAAGAGATGTGAAGGTCTCTTGCTTCAGTCTCAACCACTTCTCGATGCCTCTCAAAACGCCGCCATCACCATTGAAAAGAAGGTACGTACTTGCTTCATGATTTGTTTCTGCATTGATCTTTGCTTCATGGGTTTTTTTGTGGAAATTGATTCAATTGTTGTTTTGTGATAATTATAATGATTATTATGATAATTCTTTTTCCAGAGTTCTCTATGCATATCGAGTTTCATAGGTGGGCTTGAGGCGAGGCCAAAGATAACACACTGTTAGAGTAGGTTTATAAGAGCTTGAAAATACACATTTAGTTAGTGGTTTATGGGGATTATTTGTGGGAAATTAGGCTTAATTTGGTAAAGTTGCTTAATATTTTCATAATTGTCTTTTACGGGATCACGGATGTGTTTGAGTGTTTTTTAGGCTACTAGTGCTTAAATGTTATGCTCAGATGAAGAATCATGTTGGCAATGGAATGAGTGACGAGTAAAAACAAACAGATCAAGAATCGGAGTTGAATTGAAGAAGTTATAGAGGTTTGAATTAAAGAGAAGATTCTAGATTATGCTCTAGCTTGAGCATACCTCGGTCTTTTGAAAATATCTTGAGCTGCAGAACTCGGATTAAGACAATCCTTTAACTGTTGGAAATCTAATTCAAAGGGCTACATTTCATATGTTCATCACTTCTCTAAATTCGATCGTTATCGAGTTCAAAAATCACAATCTTTGAAGAATAGTGGAATGATGCGAGAAGAAGAAGAGTTATTACCGTGCCATGGCACACTTTGTCCAGTAGCTACCATGTTGTAGCATAGTGCCGGGACACATTTTTTCCAGTAGCTACCATGCCGCAGCATAGTGCCAGGGCACAGTCACAGTAGTTAAAAAATTGTCATTTGTTTTTGTTTAGGAAGATAAGGTTATGAGTCCTAAGCCAAATAGAATTAAGAAAAATAAAACCCTAACCCTTGTGGGATATAAATATAAGTCTTTTAGCATTATTTTAGGGATTCTTTGGGGAGAATAAGGGAAGGAAACCCTGTAGAGAAGAAAAGTGACAGAAGTTCTAGAGCTTTGATTCACAATATAGAAAAGTTTTTTTGTTCCTTTCTTATAAACTCATGATGATTGTTTTAATAAAGATAATTGTTTCTTTCTTGTTTATTATGAACTAAATTTACTCTCCAGGGCTAAGATATAGCCCAATCTCTTGATTATGTGTTGATTTATGCTTGTTAATTTTTATTAAGAATTTTTCCTAAGTTTTATATTATACCTAAAGCTTTTGATTCTTAAGGGTCCTTGAATTGAATAAACTAATGGACTAGGTTGAGATCGAGAGATGATACTTAGTTGGTCTACGGTAGTAAAACCATAGGTTGAACGAATACTAGAGATAGGTTACCGCGACTTGTGAAGTTTTGGTAAACTCCATAAAGCGTAATGATCTTCAATTACTTAAATCTGATTACAGATAATTCGGGTTAGTAATTAGGAGTTAATTCGATAATTGTTCGAGAGAAATTTATTGGAAATTTAGGGAGTTTAACCTGTAGGAAAATCTTAATAAAATTAGCATAAGTGATCGATACATATGAATAAGAGTTGGTGTGAAATCTATGCCCTAGGTCTAGTCATCTTGTTTTAACCCAAAGATTTGTTTTAATTGTTCTTTTTTTCAGTTCTCTTTTTAATTTCAATTGTTAATTTTATTTAATTTAGGTTTTCCTTGATACAATTCGGATTGATTAAATAGTAATAGGATAGTTTAATTAGTAATTGATAATAGCAATTCCCTTGGGTCCGATATCCGTATTTATACACTTTATTACTTGCACGATTTTGTAGATTTACAAAAATTCACAACATAGGTGCCTTAGAGCCAATCAATTATTATATAATTAACTCTTTGTAATAATGTTCATTAATCAATAAAAGACATTTTATTCTTATTGTGTAACTCATATCTATATGTATTGATATATGTCTTTAGAATGATAGAATCATGACGAGGGTATCAAGTGTTTCAAATCTTGATAGTGAGAACCTTATGAGCACATATGGTGGCCATTCTAAAAACGTCCATAGCCCTAGTATTATTTTAACCAAGGGCATATATAATATGATAAGACTATCATAGTGTTGAATGAACCTGTCAAAAGGTAGTGACTGATCTCACTTGTCAAGGTTGTTTGCTAACAACCTGGTGTAACACATGTGTGCTTACTATAGGCAAGTTCACTAGATTGACCCACCAGAGGATTCCATATAGAGGGTAATCCTAGTGTCTATGGAATAAATTCTCTAACGAATGGTGGTGCATATGATCCTTAGACTTGGGATCACCGAAGTGTCTTGTGTACCTATTGGTGTAGTTTGACACTAGCCTAACGCAATTTTATTCAAAGCTGTCAATACAATGGTGATTGGCTGCATCGAGGAGTGTATCAAGACTATGGTGGATCAACAGAGGATTCATTACTCTTGGGTACAGGAGAAATTATCTCACGGTGCAATTCAGTAAATGACAATGACACTAAAACTGTGGCCACAGTGAGATTGAGTTGTTGCTCAATCTAATTTATTATTCCGGTCATTGGTCCAGTATTTGAATACATATATATCAAGAGTAACTGAGGTTGACACTATTTATGTACCTCAGTCTCGAAAAGATAACAGATGATGAAAGGATCTTATTACACGGTAACCATATCGTTGACAGGTAGCTGCGTCGCTGAATCCGAATCTATCGAGTGGCCATGATGCTTTGCTAGGGGCCAATCTTGGTCTGTGTGTAGTAAGATGATTAATTGGTGTTAATCACGATACTATACACTGCCGGTATGATGAGGAGCTTACGGGTCACACACATAGAAGATAATTTAAGAATCAGTTTGAGCAAGGGGTGTTTTTGTCTTTTAGGGCAAAAGGGTATTTTGGTATCTCACAGTGCAATTAAATTTGTTGAGGTTGTTGCCTATATTTAATTTGATATTAAAATTAAATAAGTGAAATTATATTTAAATATATTTACACATATATTTAAATGGATTATTATTATTATTAAATGTTAATATATTTCTATAAATATAATAATTGAGTTTAATTGGAAATAATAATAATTAAAATAAAATATCATCATTGGGAGTGTTTGGATATAGGGGCTGTTTGGGTTGGAGCCCAAATCTATTCCTTATTGGAATAGGGTTTCATGTGCACTATATAAGTGCATGGTTTTTTTGATTTTAAATAGAGAGAAATATAACAAGTATTCAATCATTCTTCATTGAAAGAAAAAAACATAGCCCTGTCCCAAGTCTCATGCCACCCTTGGTTCATTGAATCAAAGTTTCTTTGATTGTTGAAGCTAAAGAGGATCTAGCAAATCTCTCTTTAGCTCTTCGGGTTATCCTTGTGTGGATTACCGCTAGTTCGATCCTGTTCTTGGATCAGTAGCGAAAAGATTTAGAGACAAGTTTGAAGAAGCCTCTAAACGTGCGTATGAACTCTAATCTTTACTTTGATCGTTCATATTACTGCATATTTTTTATTTAACATATTATCTGTATTATCTGTACCTTGATCTTGGTTTAATGGAAATGATCTATGCTTTAAAAGTTTTGTTTTCTGCTGCCAAGAGTTAGATCATTTCCTAACACACACCTCAATAATTCATTCAATCGCCCATGGATTCCAATTCACAGTAGCCGCTAGTCCGTTTTAATTTGATAGAAAGTTTTAATCTTTTTCCAATTTTGGTTTTTGGATTGGTTTTGTTGATCAATTTTCTCTTAGGGTTTTCATCTTTTAATTTGTGCCGAGAATCATGCCAAGAAGTTGTTTCTTTTTTATGGTTGTGCTGAGTTTTTTTGTATAATGATTTGTATGGTCCTGATAGGTTTATCTTTAGTTTTTGCTATTGATTTCATATTTGGTATTTGATGGGTTGTCTTTAATTTTGGTAAAGGCATAGATTTATCACTTTTAAGGCCACTGGCAGGGACTTGGTACCCTTACTAGGTCAGTTACAATGTAAAGATAGTAGCTTTATTCAACTTGGCATTGTCTTTATGATTTGTTAATTTATGTGTGATTGCTTTATTTGAAGGTATTGGAACCTAGGAAGAGGTTAGTGAAGAAAGATGGATCAATTGGGTTGAAGAAACTATTAGTGACAAGGATCGTTGCACAGTGTGTAAGGATGAGAAGGTTGTTCAAGAGAAGAAGGTGTTGGAATTAGTAGTTGAGAAGAGTATGCAAAGTGGAAAAAAGGTTACATTCCCTAGAGAAACTGATGAAGCTGTCAGTGAATAATTCATTTTTAGTTTTATTAGATTTTGTTTGATCTTACAAAAAATTGACTACCAAGGAAAGAAAAATGGAACTTGGAGTTTTATGTTATTTTTCATTCTATTTTTAAGTAATGTCGATACGGTGGTTGAAAGATGTATATTTTTAGTTTTGCGAAATATGTTTTTCTTGCAGAGAAATTTGAGGAATACATCTCAGGGAAAACATATGTACTGAAAAATATATTTTTTTTTTCTCAAGTTTCTTAGTCGCCAAACAGAGTTGAGAATTAACTTTTTCAATAATCAATTATTTGATCTGCATGATTGTAAACTAATTATTACATAATTTGCAGGAATATGTATACAACAGGCTCCAAGTCAAGTATAATTTACATATAAGTACTATTGTATTTGGTAGCATTTTAATGATTTTCTTTGAGTATTTGTCAATTTGTGATATGGAATTTCAAGGATTAGTTTGTAAATTTTGATCAATAGACACCTTTTGTTTTCCTAGTTACAGTTGGTACTTCACATTTGTTCAAGGATTCATCTATATTGTTCTCATTTATGTTCAAGGTTTCACCACTAAATAGATGGTGAATCCATGGAAGACTCATGTGAAGCTCTCTATAGTTTTACTATGCTCTCATGGATTTACCAGAGGGTCTTTGGCTTTTCTTAACTATCAAGCACAACTCATGTTCAAATCCACAAAGGTAAATATTCAACTCCATTACTTTTTTTAATTTCATGTTGAAAAATCAATTTATGTTTGATAGTCAAATTGGGTCTCTTAATTTGTAAAGGTGTAAATGACTCAAATTAGCTCATTTACTCTTTCTATGTGAATCAAGTAAATGGGATCAATTTAACTATAATTGGAAATTTATTTTGTCATCTTAGGTTTTGCTTGTAACGGTCATGGGCACATTCATACCGGGCCTCAGACGAAAATACCCAGTTCATGAATATGTATCTGCAATACTTTTAGTGATGGAGTTGATCCTTTTTACCTTAGCAGATGCACAAACTTCACCAAATTTTAGTATGATTGGTGTTATAATGGTATCGGATGCTCTAATCATGGATTCCTTTCTTGGTAATTTGCAAGAAGCAATCTTTACCATGAATCCTGAAACCACCCCAAGTGACTAACCTGTGCTACGCTTTTGTGTTGTTTCTTAAATTGAAAAATTGTGGCTCTATTATATCTGGATATCATATTTCTCTGTGACTTTTGTTAGTTTCAATCTTAATTGTTCTATTTCATTTATTTATTGTTAATTGGTGACTGTAAATAAGAGATCTACCGTTTTTACAGCTATAGAGAACTGGATTTCTCAAATTTTCACCTTTTATGGTTTTAAATTTCAGAATTATATTAATTTGAGCTAGAAAGGCCTGATTTTCAGTCCATAGACTCATCAAATTTAGTTCCAAGTCTTGCAAATATCATAGGTTAGGAAGTGTTAAAATCACATCTAACTTAAATTTGGTCTTTAAAGTTACTAGATAATTGGAAGCTAATTATGCTTTTGTGTGCATAGATATTGTTGGAGTGTACTGAAAAATTGAAGTCTGAGATTTTGTGAAATTTGGTTGTTGAAAATGACAATTGCAAATAACTTACCGAAAGAGAAGAAATCCAAGAGGAGCAAACAAAGTTTTATTGTACAACAAATTTTGTGTATACGGATATTAAGATTAGTTTTGGTATTACATAAAACTGGAGAGAATACTATAACAATGTTGTAGTTACATTGATTGAAATTGTAGTGAATAGTGGGCTTCTTGAGCTTTTGGCATCGAGGGGAGGTGCGTGCATCAAGAATTAGTGTATTGCCATGGCACATTTTTCTTGGTCTTTACACATATGGGTTGGTTGTGGCTATTACAGAAACATGTCCAAATTTCGAGGAACAGTTGATTCCAGTTCCGATTTCGGTTCTTTTAAAAAATGCAGGTTACCCAGAACCGAACACCCTTATATGTAAGTGCTCAATCTTGGTCTTGGTATTGCTTTGATAATCTTTATGGCTGTATTGACTGATGCTTCAATTGAGTTGTTGCTTAGGTTCAGTAGGGCAGGGGAATCAGTTTCTTATGGTGGTCTTATGGGGGAAGCATTTGGAAAGTGTGGAAGAGTTTGTTGCAAGTTTGTGTTTTAGACTTTTAGTCAACAACATTGGTATTGTCCTCATAAAGGTGCTCCAACTCCTCTTCTTTTACTTTGAAAAGGGAATATATTCCTATCACTAAAATATTCTATTATTATTTTGTTTTTTAATTAATTAATTAAATTAATTTTTTTTTTTTTTTTGGTGTCAAAACTACTTGCATAGGCACCTTACACAACGCGCGGGTCTTTTAGCTTGTCATACTATAAATTTATAATGTAATAGTATAATTAATTAAATTTTTAATCATTTAATTAAGTATTATACTAATGTTTATAATGGAATGTTATAATTAATTAAGTAATCATACTATAAATCTATAATATAATGTTATAATTAATTAAATTTCTAATTATTTAATTAATGTACTGAATTACTAATGTAGTAAATTATTAATGTTTATAATGCAATGTTATAAACTTATAATTAGTTAAGTAATCATTTAACTATAATGTAATGTTATAATTAATTAAGTAATCATTTAACTAATAATATAGTGATGTTTATTAATTTATCATATATAATTAATTAATTACTAATGTATTATAAATATACTTAGAACTTGATAATTGAAGTAAATAACTAAATATTGTATTATTATTCAAACAAATATACTATTTTATTTAAAAATAATTTTTTAATAACATTAAAACACTTTTAATTAGATCCTAATTCCAATCATACACTTCATTAGTCAAAATTTTAATATTATA
The DNA here is from genome assembly GCF_008641045.1 of Pistacia vera. Classification (NCBI taxonomy): domain Eukaryota; kingdom Viridiplantae; phylum Streptophyta; class Magnoliopsida; order Sapindales; family Anacardiaceae; genus Pistacia; species Pistacia vera. The sequence goes on from NW_022195496.1 coordinate 169,319, forward strand.
ATATATTAAAGTTTTTTATATGGTGTAGTTTATATGTATAATTGTATATATATTTAATTAGGTTACTGTAAAAAAAAAAAAAAAAAAAATTATATGTAAAATCCCTATTTTTCACAGATATTTTGTTTCAGCCCAGGTTCCAAAACAGGTTCCAATCCGGGTACCCTCCCTCGGTTCCAAGCAGGTGGGTACCCGCCCTCGGTTCCAAGCAGGTGGGTACCCGCCCTCGGTTCCAAGCAGGTGGGTACCCACCCTCGGTTCCAAGCAGGTTCCAAACTTGGTACCCGCTTCAGATTCTTTTCCTAGGTTTCGGTTTCATCACATGTAGGAACCGGAATCGGAATCGGAACGACACAATGTTAATTCCAAAAAATTGGAATCGGAACCACATAGTGTCAGTTCCAAAAAAATAGAATCGGAACCTATCCACACAATGTCAGTTTCAAGTAGGTTTCGATTCCGATTCTACTTACAAGTTCTGGTTCTACCCATTGCCCGTGCTCTCCCCTAGTTTTCTCTTCTTTCTCTATACATGTGTCATTTAAATATTAAGGAGTTCGACATTCCCCCTTCGCTTTTCTTGTTTTGTCGAGATTTGTAACTGGGCTCTGTGGGTTTAATAAAGAAAGACCTCGAAGTCAATAGCTATTGATAAGTTTACAAATGTCTCTGAATAGCGGCAGCCAAATTAAAAAGTGTGGATGCAAGAAAGCGAAACACCTCCTCAAGTCAAATTAAGTGGAGCCATAAGCCAAAGTGTAGGGCTATAATCATGAATCACATGAACTTATTTATGTATTTTATGGATAAGTGGAGGCATCAGCCTTATATCATTCACATAGAAAAGCACCAAACGACAATATGTTATTTCTACATGAACGATGTTATACATTTATTACATCATACCTATTGCATCATAATAACATCTAACTTATGATTGTATTGGAAAAATATGTATTGGTAATGTCTTTCATTTTTGTTTAGTACTAATTATCTTGTTTATTATTAAGATTATTTAATAATTAGGTATAGAGTCCGCGCGGTATGTTTATTGCTTATATTTCAAGTATTGTTGTTAAAAAATTAAAAATAGTAATTTCATAGAAATATTACATGTGTGAAATATATTTAAATAATGGATTCAATGGATACCAATTTAATCCAAATAAATAATATTAATTATTTGCCACTTTTAAATAAGTATAAAAATCAGAATGGAATGACATTAAAAATATTTTTAATTCATCAACCCGTTTTGACCCGCGGTTGGGTTGGTGTCAATGTGCCAAACCACCGGTCCAACCGGATTTAGTGTAAAAATCGGGTTAAACCCCCTCTTCTAAGGTTCCATTCTTTTCCCTTATTTCATTTCTCCTTTCCCATACAAATTTATCTCCTCCTTCTCCACTTCACGCATTTTCTCTTTCCTTATTTTCTCTTCTCTTCCTTCTTCCTTCACTGTCACTATCACTCTCATTCTCATTGTTCCATGTGAGAATAAGAACCTTTCCACTTTGTCTTCTGGTGACGTTGTTCATTCTTTCGAAGATGCTTGCAGTGTTTGTTTGTAGCCTTTCGCATCTTTAGTTTTTTTCTAACCGTTTCAGTTGTTTGTTTGTGAAATTTATTCTTAAACTATGGTTTATGTGATACTGTACAGTTTTGTTTTATCGGCAATACCACGAGACCATAACCTCAATTATTATTAACTTATTTAGATAAATGGTTCACCAGCAAAGTAGATTCCATATCAAAGGTAACATATAATATATCAAATTAAAGTCATGTCTGTCTAGTTTTCAATGTTTTAATCCGTTCATCAGTTGGATTTTTATTGAGCAAATTATGATAAATTTACTATTGATTGTTCAGTGAAAACCGAGAAAAATAGGAAAGCGAAATGTTCGTGTATTTTTGTGATAGAAACATCCTCAGCTTGATTTGTTATTATATTTTATGACATAATCAGACCGAAAAGAAAAATATTGTGGAGTTTTTTATGAATTTTATCTATTAAGTTGTTATACTTAATTTTAAAAACAACATGTATTTGATAATTTAAACATTTTAAAGTTATGTTGTATCTATTTTTGTAAATGAACTATGATATATGATTTTATAATATATAATTGTATTAAGTAAACTCGAAGAGTATTTTGTTAAAAATTTGAAAAAAAATCACGACTTTATTATCATAAACATTCGTTGATGACAAATTCTATTCAATAATAGTTTTACTATCATTAGTATTGTTAGGGCTAAAAAATATCCTTGGCCCAAATAGGGTAACACTTCCAACAAAGAGGAAAGCCTAAGCACAGTCCCGATGTGGCCCAAGCCAGAATTCCACAGATGAGGCCTATTCGGTATGGATTGCAGTCAGTCCATATCATCTGGATCCGGGCCTCCTGATCCTAGCACACTTTCTGGGCTTACTGTCAATTCGGAGCCTACGGTCACCCACGGATTACACTACTACTTGAACTCTGATAAGGAAGTCGACTACTATCCCATTTCCTCCAAGGTCTATATCTGAGTCATGCTCGAACTCCCTTTCACGCCAGGATAAGGGGGCCAAAGGTTACACCCTTTGGGGAAACGATTACTACAAGAACTCCCAATCCCACCAGGATTGGAAAACCATACAGTCACTATTTAAACAGAGGTCAGTCCTCTCACAAAGGAGACATTACATTATACCTTCAGACCCTGGAGTTCACGCTTGAGAACTTCGTATTACAGCCGTAGTCATAGTCCCCGACTAGACTTCTAGTAACATTTCTTCTCCCTAGCCCTCATTAAATTAGCCTCCCTCAGCCTTGCTGACTTGAGCGTTGGAGTGCCTACGGCAAACACCACCCCGGTATTTTTCATTTGCTTCACGCTTGTTTTCTCACGTGTGCAGGTGCAGCAGATCGCTTGTGACCTCAACCTCACGTGATCAGTCCCTCTTTCCACAACAGTAGATTTTTGCATCTACAACTATTATTTTATGTTTAAAAAAATAATAAAATTTTAAACAAATTCAATTATATTTAAAATTTTGGTTGATAAAAAAATATTATTTATTTTATAAAATTATAATTTTTAACTAATATCTATTGTAAATGCATTTTGTTTTTAATTAGTAATAACTTCTTCAGTAGGTAGCAAGTTTTTGTTTACTTTTATCTTAAGCTTAACATCAGCCATTTATTTTTCAAAGCAAATCCAATGGCTGAAAATTCTCAATGTACCTTGCGAACAACGAAAAAGGTCGTATGACCCTTTTAACCTCTATTGGAAAATTCCAAGTTCAAAGTCACATGTGATTCATCATATAAAGGTCTCAGTCATCCGTGGGATATCAAAGAGGAATCATCATATAAAGGTTAATGTTTGAACCTATAATTATTTTTTATTGTTTCAAGTTGTTTCTACATAAACAAAATCCTGGCTCAACAATTCATGATCTATGGCCAACCAAAGACATAATCAAGAACATAAATCAGTGCCAAGGAGAAGGGATAAAGGATGTAAGCAACTAAGGATGTCCAGATGGGGAAGGTGGTACGGAAACTGCAAAACCACCCATCACAACGCAAACAATCAGAATAACCAGAACTTCCGATGAGAACTCCCATCTTAATCCTCTGATGTAGACGACAGCCAAGAAAACTGATAGCTGAATGACATTATTCACCGATACGGTCCTGTATAACTGAAGCAGAGAAACATCAGAATTGAGTATTAATATAACTGCCTTATACAACAGTGCAACACTGTTAATTAAATTAGACCTGTCAACTCAAATCACCTAAGCACTAGCATTTTCTTAAAAGAAAATTGCATATGGAAATTAATAGACAAATGTTATAATTAAACAAACCTCGTTAAATGTTAATGAAGTGCTTTCTGCACTTTTACGGCTGGCATAAATGAGTATTGGTATCACATCACTTAACTTAGTGGCCAAAGGCAGTGCAACAAATGAGATGAAGAATGAAGGAATAGTTGTTTCATTTGAAAAGTTAATAACAGTATCTTTAAGAGGATTAGCGAATGCAGTAGAAATAATGGTTCCAATCACCAGCATGGAATATGCTTTGAAGGAGGTCCACTTGGGGTTTTCAACAACCAAGTCACTTTGATCGTCAGCTCCCAACAAATCATGCTCCCTCTTTGTTTGCTGCTCATTATTTTCAAGATGTCACAACCTCATAGCATAAGTGTTGATGCTAGATTTTGGCACCAACCAATTGTCACGTGCGCAGCGTTGATTGGTCAAGAAGCACACGTGAGTACGAATATCAAAAGCGAAATAAATGCAAAGAGAGTTTTTAAAGTGGTTCGGATGCTAAGGTAGCAAGTCCTACGTCCACTGATTTGTATTGATATTGATAGTGTGGGTCAGGTCACAACAGCGGACTGACTTACAAGAGATTTGGGAAAAGTAATTGTGTTGTTTACAAGAGAGAGAGAGTTTCTTAGTGTAAAAATGGCCGAATCATTTTAATGAAGGGGTCTTCTTCCTTTTATATCAAACTGAAGCGTGTAATCATCATTAAATCCATGGGTTGGTGTGATTGTCAGGATATAATCCGGCTTTACGTCTCATTGCTCTCTTCCCACGCTGATTTCGTACGATTTATTGCAGGGGAAAGGGACACGTGTGAGCTCCATATCATTTAGCAGGTCTGACGTGTGCTTGTTGCTCTGACGGGAGCAGGTCACTCTTCACGTGACTTTCCCACGTCAGCCCTTATTTTCCAGGCATAACAGAAGCCCCCTAGTTTTTAAGGTTTGACGATCGAACCTTGGAAACTAAGTCACATTAGAGGTTCTGGTCGCTCCGACCTGAATGGGATGAGCTCGGTACAGGGCCTTTGGCGAGCACGACCTCGCGCAATTCCTTGCCTAAGCGACCTGACAATCTTCATCCTAGCGACCTAGATTTGTCGGACGCTCTTTTCTGCACCTTAGGGTTAAAGATTCAATGAACCTGGTTCCACGCTGTCAGGCGCTCTGCACGCGCCGCAGTGTCTGCCAGGAACATTAAATGCATCGTGTGCTGACCCGACGCCGTTTTGACAGCATTAGTTGTGCAACGCATTTGAAACGATGACTCTTATCGCGGCATTTAATGCGACATGGGGCGCATTTAATGCGGGGAGAGAGAGAAGGCTGTCGTTTCGATTCCGAGGGGTGGTAACCGTCGATTCGCAATCCATATAAAATCTCACATTTTTCAGATGACGCCACCAAAATTTCTTTTGCTTCGAGTGGCAAACCTTTGCAAACCAGAAATCTTTCTTTCCCGATCGGCGCTTATCAGGCAACTGGAACGAGTTTCGGCCTCGGTTACGCATCCCAGAAGGTAAGATTCTCCTTTCTTTCTCTCTCTGTTTTTTTTTGTTTGGTTGGGCGATGGCGTTGGGTCTCCCGGTGTTTCACCAGAGACGTGACGCCGTCATTGGATTCGAGCCGTGGATGGCAGCTCGAGTTACTACTAGGGTTTAGGGGGATTTGTCCCACGCCGCCGCGTGGGACATGCGATGGCTAAAATGACCTGTCTGTCGATGTTGCAGACTGGAATGGAACCGTCAACATCCAGACCCGAGGAAGGAGCCAGCTCGTCCTCGCGGGAAGTTCCCGAGGACGCATCCCTTGATGTCTTCTCGGTTCTCACCCAAGAAGAATTTGATAGGATAAAAAAGCAGTTCGACGTCCGCACGGAGGTGTTCCTCGACCACACCAGGTCGTCACGGCGCCCCTCCGATGGCCTTGCCGCGATCTCCGAAGAGATCTTCAAGGGTGGAGGGAGGATTCCCCTCCATCCTTTCATCAGGTCGGTCCTGGATCATTTCGGGATCGCACCGATGCAGCTGACGCCAAACGCGTATGTCATCGCTATCGCGATGTACATCGCGTTCTGCGAGAGCGGCTTGGGCGGACCAATGGCGGTGGAGCTCGGCGTCGCCTACTACCTTAAGAAGAGTAGGGACAAGGATTCATACTATTTGTCTCGGCGACCTTCCATTACCGCGGGGATACATAGTTATCCCAGCAATGCGGGGGCCTACGAGACAAAGTTCTTCTTCTTCTGTTATGACGGCTACTGTCGTTTTCAGGAACCAAGTAGGTTTTTCTTCGCTGAGTTCATTATCTGCTCGCATGATTTATAATAACGACATGCTTTTTCCTTTTGCAGTTAACAGAACGACCAGACAAGCGCTACTCGCCGACCCAGATAGGCTCGTATCTTTTGGAGTACTGGACGAGGAGAGCCAGGACGCGAGGAAGCTTGTGACGACCGCGAACTTGCGGAAGTACGGTTTTTTCAGCGACAAAGCGTCTTTAGAACCCCCAGAAGGTAAGTTATACTGGTTCCCTTCTGGTCGCGGAGCAATTTTGTTTACTAACGAACTTAAATGCAGAAACTATGCCCCTAAAGGAGTCCGAGCAGCCCCGCCGAGCACCATTCGTCTTTGCTCGATCGAGGAGAGAGAGAGCGATCGAAGCTGCTCGTCCTATTCCGGCACAGTCGGTGCGAACAGTTGCGCCTCCCCAGCCCCATCCTGTGCAAGAAGCGACCAAGACAGAACAGGTCGCTCAGGCACCATCTGCTCGCCCAAAGCGGAAGGCTCCAGCCCAGAGGTCAAAGAAGAGGAAGCAGATTCAGGCCGAAGAGTCGGAGACCGAATCTAAGGAAGAGCCTTTGAGGTCGCGACAGGAATCAAGGAGGTCGGGCAAGGAGCCCGTGAGCAAGGCAGATGCTGCCGGCAAGGCGAAGGACGCACCAGTGCTAGACTCATTGGGGAGTCTGCCAGAATACCTGCAGCCGATAGTTTATGGTCTGCTCGAGTGCGAGCTATCGGAGTCATACAACGAATTTGCTGATACGGGCGACGACCTGATGACCACGTCGTTCCAGCATCTAAGCAAGGTAAACGAGCTGTATTTGAAACTTCATTCTGATTTATTTCTAACTCATATCTTGCTCGCAGGCGTTGCTTGCGATGAGGATGTCCATGGAGAAGACACGGTTGGGGGCCGCAAAGGGGACAAGCGACCTGAAGGAAGAGGTCGAGAAGCTAAAGCAGAGCTTGGAGTCCGTCGAAGCGGAAAGAACACAGGCGTTCGAAGCGGCGAACAGGTATCTGAACCAAAA